>NC_061861.1:11807206-11814706 GCF_019202785.1 Penaeus chinensis | reverse complement strand
ACGCGTATGTACATTGGTCAAGCACCAGCAGAGACACAGCCTTTCAAAGGACCTTCTCAAGAGACATTCCCTGCCTGGACTGATCTGCTTTGACCCGTCCTCAGTCCAATTAAATCGACTGGTTTCTCATCAAAGCATGAAGGCAACTGCAGGCGCGCTGGGACGTAAGATTGGTGACAGGGAGAGTGGCTGGTATGGGAGGAAGTGAAGGGTGTTAGTTTGCAATTTGCTTTTTTTCTTTGTGTGTGTTAACCAATTTTATGAACTGTGTTTACAGACAGAAGGTTCCACAAGTACTCAATTAGTAGACCTCGTGACCACACCTGATTTCCTCTCTCTTTGAATTTTCGGGAAATACGTTCTTTTAAAACTAATACTATTGATATCGATATTCGTATTGTTATTATTATTAACACGACTATTATACTATTATGAACATTACCAAATGCAATATAAAATAAAAGATAAAATCTCCGAAAATAGCAACTGACTCCTTGATGACTAGGCACTTGTTGAGCCATCCGTGAGTAGAGACAATTAATTAACTAAATTCAACGGCGCCAGTAGCTTAATGTTTTATGTGTTGACATCGTGCTCTTTCTTCCTCTTCCTTCTTACTCTTTCCTTGGTTATATTTTTCTTACTTCTCTACTTTTATTTTACTTTCTTTTTCCCTGATTATTATTAGCATATGTAGCTTTGAGGAATTTCCTTCTTTTTCTTCGTTTTTGTCTTACTGTTATTATTATCACTGTTATAGTTGTTATTATCATTATTGTGTTAATTGTTATTTTCATGATATCTGTTATTATTTCTTTTATTGATATACATATTTTATTGTTGTTATTATAATTATTAGTAGTAGTAGTATCATCAGCATTTTAGCCCTATTATTACAATTATCATTTAAATATTATCATTTTTATTGTTGTTGCTGTTGCAACTATTATTATTATTATCATTATTGTTGTTATTATTATTATCATTATTATTATTATTATTATTATTATTATTATTATTATTATTATTATTATTACTATTCTCATTATAATTGTTGATGTTGTTGTAATTGTTGTTGGTGATGGTGTTGTTCTTATTATATTATCGTTATGATTATTATTTTCAAAGATATTATTATTTATATAATCATAATTGTTATTATACTAATATTCATTATTATTATTATTATTATTATTATTATTATCATTATTATTATTATTATTATCATTATTATTATTGTTATTATTATTATCATTATTATCATTTTTATTAGTTATCATTGTTATTATTATTATTATTATTATTATTATTATTATTTTTATTAATATCATTATCATTATCATTATTACTGTTGTTATTGTTATAATTGTTATTATTATCATTATTATTATTACTATTATTATCATTATCATTATTATGTTATATCCATCATTATTAATAATTAGCGTTGTTATTTTCATTATGATTATTTTCAGTGTCGTTCTTATGATTATCATTATTATTACCATCACTATTACTGTTATTATCATTCTACTTAAAATTAAAATCATTATTATTATCATTGTTTTTGTTATCATCATCATCATTATTATTATTATTACTTTTATTATTATTATCATTATTATTATTATTATTATCATTATCATTATTATTATCATTATTATTAATAATGTTATTATCATCATTATCATCATCTTCCTTAGCATTATCATTATTATTATGATTATTATTAATATTATTATTATCATCATTATCATCATCATCCATAGCATTATCATTGTTATTACTATCATTAATATCATCATCACTGTTATTATGTTACCATTATGTCATCTGCTATACTACAACTACTGCAATTCATTCAGCTATTGAGAGAGTGTGAAATCGCGTGAAAGTTTTGAGAGCACCAGGTGCGAGTGATTAAGACAGACTCCATTTCAGTAATTAATAGTTAACATCATATGCGACACTCATACGCAGACAATACATTCATACACAAACCCGTGCAGACATAAGAAAACTAAAACTGCCTGTATACGTACACACGCATAAACAGTTGCGCACAAATGTATTCAGACACACATGCTAACAAACAAGTACTCACACTCATACCCCCCCCCCCACACACACACACACACAGACACACAAATACACACACACACACACACACACACACACACACACACACACACACACACACACACACACACACACACAATCAGACCCGCAAGCACACAAACATACGCACAAAAATTTCCCCACTGGTCACGACCTCAATCTCCATCCTAAATTTCCATTGCTTCCAGCTGTCCTTGCCCACAGATGGAAGCACTACAAAAACAACACATATTCAACCCCTGTCCTTCATTACCACTACTACCAGCTGGCTAAATCACCATTCCATCTGCCTCCAGCTGGTGCTTCCCCATTTAAATCTGCGGCCAGCTGGTAAACCTATTCTCCCTTTGTGGCTTGGTATGTGTGTTCATCTTTTTCATCTCTCTCGTTACAGTTATTGTGATGCTAAAAGTCAGCTGTAAAATATTACAGAAACTGAAACTCTATGTTAACATCTGAATAAATAAATGAAAATAAAAACTTCATACGTAAAGTGGGTGAATGGGAGATGGTTAGTCTTTAGTGCCAAAGATACTCGTGCACTGTGCAGAATTGTAGTTATCAAAATCACATCATAATAATGATTATGGCTATATTCATAGATAATGATGTATAATAGTTTTATTAGATTTCATAAAGATAATGATGACTATAATTAATGATGATAATGATAACACAGATGATAAGAATATCAATAATGATAATGATAAGGATAAGGATGATGATAATAAAAATAATAACAGTAACAACAATAATAATAATGGCAATAATAATAATAATAATGATTATTATAATTAATAATAATGATGATAATGATAATACTAATAATGATTATTATAATTAATAATAATAATGATAATGATAATACTAATAATGATGATAATAAAAGTAATACAAATAATAACATTAATTATGATAATAATAACAATAACAACAACAAGGATAATAATAATGATGATAATAATAAAAGTAATACAAATAATAACATTAATGATAATAATGATAATAATAACAACAACAAGGATAATAGTAAAAACAATGATAGTAATAATAAGGATAATGATAAAGATAACAATAATTTTGATGATAATTAGAATAGTTATAATAATAATCATAATAATAAGAATAATGATTATAATAATAGTAATATTAATAACAGTAATAATTATAACAATAATGATGGTAATAATAATAATAGCAATGACGACGACGATGGTATTGATAATAGTGATAATTCTAATGATGATGACGTTAATGATAATAATAACAATAATAATGATAAAAAATAATGTTAATAATGATAAAATTAATAATAATAAATAGTAATGATATAATATTGATAATTGTAATAATTATGATAATTATGATAATAGTAATGATAATAGCAGTATTAACGGTAATAATGATGATGACGATAATAATCCTAGTGATAATGATAATAATAATTAAGAACAATATGTATGATAATAATAATGATAATGAAAATAATGATGATAATAATAATAATAATAACATCAATAATAATGATAACGACAATACTTATAATTTAGTGATGATGTTAACAACAACAATATTGATAACAATAATAATGTTAAGTATAATTATAAGGATGAGAATAATGATAACAAGGATAAATATAATTATAATGATGATAATGAAAATATTGATGATAGTGGTGATAATGATAATGAGGATGTCCATTACCATTATTATTACTATCATCATTATTTTTATTATCATTATTATTATCATTATTGTTATCATTATCATTATTATTGTTATTGTTGCTGTCGCTGTTGTTGTCGTCATTGTTAGTATCAGTACTATTTACGTTATTGTTATTATTATAATTGATATTATTATTATCATTATTACTGTTATTATAATTAATATTGTTGCTGTTGTTGCTGGTATTGTTATCATTAGAATTATTATTGTTATCACTATCGTTATATTTACCTTTATCATTTATCATAATGATAATATTATTATCATCATTATACTATTGATTTATTAATATCATTGTTACTAGTGGTAGTAATGGTGTACCTATATACACACAACATTAACCTGTATTTCTTCCCTTTTGTTTTTCTTTGTGAATCTCTTCTTCATCTATCTCTTCCTTTCTTCTTCCTCTTCCCCTTTCTCCCTCGTTTCCTTCTTCCTCTTCATTTTATTCACCCTCTTCTTCTTCCTCTTCCTCCCAGCCTTCATTGGGACCACATTTATTCCCATTAGTTTACAAATAATTTCCCGGTCCTGTTATCCTTCTCCATTAGCGCCGTTTTCCTTCCTTCCTTTTTATCATTCATTCTTATTGTTTGTTTGTTTTTTCTTATGTGTTAAGCAAGAACAGAGAAAGTGGAAAGGAGAGAAGAGGATAATAATTTGGTCTTCTACCCCCACGTCTCCTCTTCTTTATCCTTGCCTCCCTTTCCTCCCTCTTTCCTTCCTCCTCTTCCCCTTGTCTTTCCTCTCCCCTCTTCTTTCTTTCCTCCTCTCCTCTCTTGCCCCTGCTTTTCGTAAGCTTTGCCCCTCTTCCTCCTCACCCTTCTTCCTTGTCTCCTTTCCTGCCTTATTCCTCTTCCCGCTTATACCTCCTTCTCTCCTTCCCTTCCGATTTACCCGTCCTTCCTTCAGCCCACTTCCCTTCTCCTCTCCTCCCTTTCCACTCCTTTCCTCCATTATTTCCTTATTCATCTCCCTCCTTATTTATTTATTTCTCTCTTTCGTACCTCCTCTTTCCTCCTCTCGCCCCTTATCTCCTCCCCACCCATCCTTCCATCCTCATCTTCCTCCTCTTCCCTCTTTCCTTCCTCCTCTTCCCCTCTTTCCTCTTTCCTTCCTTCTTTCCTCCTCTTCCCTCTTTCCTTCCTCCTCTTCCCCTCTTTCCTCTTTCCTTCCTTCTTTCCTCCTCTTCCCTCTTTCCTTCCTCCTCTTCCCCTCTTTCCTCTTTCCTTCCTTCTTTCCTCCTCTTCCCTCTTTCCTTCCTCCTCTTCCCCTCTTTCCTCTTTCCTTCCTTCTTTCCTCCTCTTCCCTCTTTCCTTCCTCCTCTTCCCCTCTTTCCTCTTTCCTTCCTTCTTTCCTCCTCTTCCCTCTTTCCTTCCTCCTCTTCCCCTCTTTCCTCTTTCCTTCCTTCTTTCCTCCTCTTCCCTCTTTCCTTCCTCCTCTTCCCCTCTTTCCTCTTTCCTTCCTTCTTTCCTCCTCTTCCCTCTTTCCTTCCTCCTCTTCCCCTCTTTCCTCTTTCCTTCCTCCCCTTCCCCTCTTCCCTATTTCCTTTCTCTTCTTCTCCCTTCACCTTCACTCACCTAAATCAATTGGAAATACACAAAAAAGTTACACCGAAAAAAATACAAAAGAGCACACACAAAAAATCAAACCAGACAGAACAGAAAAAGTGAATTGCCAAATAACAAGAACAGAACCACCTCACTCTTCCCTGTAGAGCACACACCGCTTAAAACGACCGGTCGGACTCACTGCACCCACACGTTAAGTCAAGGTCTTCCTGATACGAGGGCGAGGGCAGTTAATGCTGAATAATTGGATTGTGTGAGTTGTTGGCTGCTGAAAAATAAGTAAAAAAGAACAAAAATGAAGAAAAAATGATATAGAAAAGAAAGGAAGAAAGTGTAAAATGCGTTTGATTAATAAGCTTTTCCTTTTTTGGCAAAAGGATTTTTTAATGCTTTGGATTGCTGCCCATAATGCCAGGGCTTTATTGATAATTTTGATCTCGTTTCATCCTGGATAGATTAGCCTTTTGATTAGTTAGACTTTTGTACATATTCCATTACAAGTCACTCAGATCTCCGCGTATACACAAAGCGGCATTCCGAGAACTTAGATTTACTGCTTCCTTTTAACTCCAGCTTATCATTACACACACACACACACACACACACACAAGTGTAAGTGTATGTGTGTTTGTGTATGTATAGGTGTGCGTATGCATTTACATATGTACACAACTACGAATGCATTTAATTTCCATTAATACAATTATCCTTACTTCCCAAATACAAAAAGCTTTCCTACGAAATATGTTTCCTGAGCCACGTCATTAACAAACCACGAGAAAATAATTAGTCAGACAAATTGTTGTGTGTGGGAAATTCAGTGCTTTATAGGTTTTATTTTTGTGGAAAATGCTATTACTATTGCCATTATTATTGTCATTAATATCATTATTAGAATTAGTATTATTATTATCATTTTATCATTATTATTATTGTTGTTGTTGCTGTTAGTTTCTAGTTATTTTTATTATTGTTATTGTTATCATTATTTTTGTTATTATTATCATTATTATTATTATTATCATCATCATCATTATTATTTTATTATCATTATTATTATCATTGTTTAATTATTTTTATCATCACCATCATTATTATTATCATTATTATCATTATCATTATTGTTATTATTATCATCTTTATCATAATTTAGATTATCATTATTGTTATAATCATCATTTTGATTTTCATTACCAATGTGTTATTTTTACTATCATTATTATCATTGTTATTATCATTATTAACATTCTTATTATCATTACTATTATGATCATTCGTATTTTCACCATTACTACTGTTATTATTATTATTGTTGTTATCTTTATTACTATTATTGTAATTATTATCCTTATTATTAATATTGTTATTGTCATCATTATCGTTACTATAATTAGTAGTAGTATTATCACTTTTATTATCATCATCATTGTTGTTAATATTATTATCCTTATTATTACTATTGTTGTTGTTGTTATTATTATTATCAGTTTCATTATTATCATTATTAGTAACATTACTATTTTTATCCCGACGAATATTCAAAATACATTTCGGAAGAGAAGAGGAGGGAAGATGAAGGAGGAAGATATGAGTATGCAAATGAGATTGATGATGAATTATTTTTCTTGGTGTATATATTACGCTACAGTTGTGGCCTCTTCGTTCGGCGTCGTGGTGGGGGGGGGGGGTCCATAGTTCACTGTGCATTTTTTTTTTTTTTTTTTTTTTTTTTTTTACTGTTACCATTATGTTCAATGATTATCGTCATGTTGAATAATGGTTATCAGGTTGAATAATGATTATCATTGTTGGTATCAATATTGTAATTGTAAATTGCAAATGATAATGGTAGTACATAATTGTACTACCAGAGATAGATAATGTTGATAATCATGCAAATCATAGTGTTCGGATAGAGTGAAACCAGTGTGTGTTCAGTCACTATGTCTCTAAGAAAGTATAGGTTCTTAGGGTTTTAGAGATAGAGAGAGTGAGGCGGGCGGAGGGAGGTAAAGAGAGAGAGAGAGAGAGAGAGAGAGAGAGAGAGAGAGAGAGAGAGGGAGGGAGAAAACAAGAAAGC
>NC_061861.1:11797206-11799706 GCF_019202785.1 Penaeus chinensis | reverse complement strand
GAGAATGGGTTCTGGAAATGAATTGATAGGAAATTAATGGGCAAAAGGAACTTGTAAGAAGCGAAAATTGATACTTCATTGGTTCGTTTACGAGGGAAATGTGATGTTATTGTTGTGGTGTTTATTCACTGCAGCGCCCTGCTTATGAGCCACACACACACACACACACACACACACACACACACACACACACACACACACACACACACACACACACACACACACACACACACACACACACACACACACACACACACACAGTCACACACACACACACACACACACACACACACACACACACACACACACACACACACACACACACACACATACAAACACACACATTCATACGTATGCGTGTGTGCATATATGTATGTGGGCGTTTTTCGTATATGTGTATATCTAATTTTCTCTTATTTTCTAAACAAATTGTCCAGGAGTTCATTTTCAATGACATATGTTAAGGCAAACAAGAAAAAAAAATCGGAACTACCATCTGTTGCCATGGAAACCCAAGCGACATATGGCAACGCTTGGGTATTACTGCGCATGCGCGTGACATTTGGGAGCCTCCGGGCTAGTACAGTGGTAACGTGCCGACTTCTCAACCGAGGGGTCGGCGGCTTCGCGCCCCGCCCAGGGGCTGGGCACCACGGCGGGTAAGGACAAAAGCCGAGTCAGCTCCAGCTGACACACGATAGCGAGTCGACACAAGCCGGGCTCCCCTCATTGGCATAGACAGTACTTTGAAAAATATATATACGTGAGTAATATGAACTTTAATCATAGAAAACGAGTAACCGGCAAGAGAAAACGTGAGTGAACGAAATAAAATAGAGAAAATTACTCATAGTTTTCATACTAATGGAAATAACTATTTACTTTAATACACTATAAATGTTACTCTCCCTGTGTCTAATAACCCTTAGCACAAACAATTAGCATGAGAATTTAACTAACAATGGAAAAACGAACATGGATATTTAAATAAACTAACACTTATACAAGTTAATCATTAAACCAAATTAAATAGCATGTATATGAATAAAAAAAAAAAAGTCAAATCTGTTCAATAATGAAACTGGGAATACAATTAAATATATAAAAGAATGTAATTGAATTAAGACTCGGAAAACTTTGATAGATATACCAGACTTGAACATAGATCATAATGACAATGAAGAAATTTTGATAAGAATTTGACACAAATAAGAAACACATATTTACACCTGGAATCCGGCCTTTGTCAGTGAATAAATTTTGCATTAAGTTTCATATGGCATCTGAATCCTGAAACCTACCTAGCTGATGAATTTTATTATCTCCGTCAGCAGAACTCGTATGCCTTCACCACAGCGGTCTGAATGTGAATATAATAGCGATTGTCTGCTTGCGTCCGTGCCTGTGACTGTCACTGAAACGTGCTTGCGGTTGGTTGGCTCCTTGAATCTATGCCAGTGTTTCATATAAAGACTTCTGTATTTTTTTCATTTCTCTCTCTCTCTCTCTCTCTCTCTCTCTCTCTCTCTCTCTCTCTCTCTCTCTCTCTCTCTCTCTCTCTCTCGCTCTCTCTCGCTCTTGCTCTCGCTCGCTCTCTCTCTCTCTCTCTCTCTATATATATATATATATATATATATATATATATATTTTTTTTTTTTTTTTTTTTTTTTAATTTCTCTCTATATATATCTCTCTATTTCTATATGTATATTTCTATATATATTTCTATATATATATATATATATATTTCTAGATATATATTTCTAGATATATATATATTTCTAGGTATATATTTCTATATATATACTTCTATGTATATATATATTTCTATATATATACTTCTATATATATATATATATATTTCTATATATTTATATATATATTTATATATATTCATATATATTTATATTTATATATATTTATCTATATACATATATATATTTATATATAAATATATATATTTATATATACATATATATACATATATATGTATATAAACATATATCAATGTATATATACATATATATGTGTATATATATACATATATATGTGTAAATATATACATATACATGTGTATGTATATATATTCATATGTATTTATACATATATATACAAACATACATATATATAACTTACGGAAAATCTCTCATGTCATTCCCATACACAAAGCTAGTGCCATCGAGGATGTAAATAACTATCGTCTTTGCTACCAATATTAAAAAAAAATAACGAACACTTTTTTGGAGTCAGACTTTTGGCTGGTAGCATCGATTTCGACAGAAGCTTTCTACAGAAACTACACGTCTTAAAGTAACGATAAGTTATATAGAAATACTGACAGTAAGAAAAAATGACTTTTTCTTTTACTTCTAGACCTTTCTTAAGCCTTTGACCTTGTAAACCACGACTTCCTTATAAAGAAATGCATGCAACTAAACATAGATCCACTCTGGTTCCGGGATTATCTTACAAACATCACAGTCAGTAAGACTCAAGAAAG
>NC_061861.1:11789706-11792206 GCF_019202785.1 Penaeus chinensis | reverse complement strand
ATGTGTCTAATCTTTCTGTTTTATAGGCCTTATCCCCGGGTGTATAATGAGACTGGTATTTATCCGAGGACACATTAAACCTGTCTATCTGCTTAAGATTAAAGGCGTTGCTGTCATTTTACAGTGATGGGTTGATCAACCACATCTTATGATGCGGCTGTGAGGTGATTGCGTGCCATGCTGTCCCACTGGATAATGACCTTTATATCAGCAGGAGAGCATCGGATTAACTACTGATTATACGCAGTAAATATCTGACGACCTCCTTCGAAATCCTCCTCCTTAGATGATTTATAGAGAGGAAATTTAGCTGTCTCATCACTCGTTAGAAAATAACTTACCTGTCATTGATGTTACCATCACCGAAACAATGAACCATTACAGAAGCTAAATGTCCAGTAAACGAAATTTCCTAAAAAATTTAATTGATAAATGGATAAACAAATAGAACAAAATCGGAAACCTAAATTCTTGAACCTCTGAATTTAGTCTAAATGTATTGAAATGGAACTAAAACAGAAGTGAGATTCTCAATTTGAAAGTTATCTCGACGAGAAAGTCCACAAGGCTTTTGGAATCATTGCCCTGGATTCAAAATTAGGTAAGACAGGAGCGATTTCTAGGAAACAAAACTACTAATAGTGATCAAATCCAAAGCTATTCTGACCAATATCATATACATAGCTTCTTCTCTGGACTTGCCTAGATAGCACCAACACCAGTGAAAAAGACGGCGCTCTCTTGGAAAGTGGTGCAGTAATACTAAGTCATTACGATGACAATTTCTACAGCCTACTGAACAGACTCTTAACTACCTCTAATTACTGTTTTGTTGGCCTACACCCTCCCCTGAACAACCTCTCTCTCTCTCTCTTTCAGTGAAAAAGGACACTTTTCAGAACTGTATAAATAAGAAGGAGGATCCCGAAAGCACATCGAAATCAAATGATTCTGTGTAAATGGAAATAGAAATTTGTTTATCGTAAATGCTATGGCTAAGATTATGTGTCGAGGATTGCTGAATGTGCTCAGAAATCCATCTATTTTACTTTATACGATCTGGGTAAACCTGATGACACAGCCGAGATTTACCCCTATGCCTTGATTACTTAGGCTAAACAACTCCACTGTCCATAATGGCTTTAAAAGTTAAGTGTCCTTCCAAGGTGAACCTTCTCTTGTATGCTGGACATTTTGTAACTGTTGATAAGCAACCTTTTGCCATAGCTGTACATAAAGTGCACATAAATTTACCTGTAGGACCAACTCTCTCTAAAAGCAAAGCTGTGTATTTTTAATCGTTTTGATCCCAGTGTCTGTTGCGTCAAAGGACTGAAAAAAATATTTATTTTCTGTGTTACTGTCACGAAGTCAGTGTGGATCGGTGTGGCGTGCACTGCCCGTAGGTTTGATTCTGTATTATTGCGACTAAAGTTTGTAGCAAATCTGAATCTACTCACGAGCCTGTTTGTGCGAGGTTTATATGCATATACATATTTACATATGCACACACATGTATGTATAGTTCCCCACACTTCCAACTGGTACGCCACGAGTCTGCAGGTGACAATTGATATCTGGCAATAATTGTGTAGTATGTAGTATTCCGTGTGTGGAGAGGTCGGTCTCTAGCGATGATGGTAGGTTGAAATAATTTTACAAATACCTAAAAAAAAATCCGATTAAGTATATTATGGCAGAATATAACTGTTCAAATTACAAAACGTAAAGACAACAATTGGCTTTTATCCGCAACAGGTATCTGAAGAAAAACATTTCACTGATTTGACACCTAAAGTGTAATGAATAATACAGCAAAAAATTTATTTTGACGAATTAAAACTATCGATGTGCAGATTATGTTTAGAAAGGAACAAACTAATATTTATTTGATGTAAAAATATTCGCATCATTTCTACGCCTGATCCTACGGCCGTGGAGAAAATCACACACACACACACACACACACACACACACACACACACACACACACACACACACACACACACACACACTCACACACATACACAACCACATACATACACAAATATTTTTTTAACATATATATATAATTATATATATAGATATAGATATAGATATTCACTGTATATTTCGAAAGACAAAATAAAGACATCATGCATGAGTGAGTGAGTGAGTTAGGTTAGCCTGCTGGCGGTGATCGAGATGCAGGGTGGATGAAGCAGATTCTAAATAAAATTGCATCTATTCAACTCTTCATATTTTCCTTTAAAACAAAGTAAATATCATTCCAATAACTTTCAAATACTATTCAAAATCCACGAAATCCAATTTTTATACTAAATAACGTTGATCAATATTTGTCCATTTCTATATTCAGGTTATAGGAACCAAAGGATACATGAGATACGATGTTTTGAAATGTAACATTTATTGAAACACATGAATATCAACCTGGGATATGCTTTAAAAAATACAGTCCTTAATGCTGTCGGAAATGTCTAACCTAATTTTCTCTGTA
>NC_061861.1:11764706-11769706 GCF_019202785.1 Penaeus chinensis | reverse complement strand
CGGCATTCTCACACGCACGGTCTCGCCCACACTGATGCGCAGCGATGATACGACCCACAAGAATTGTTTTAAAATGAGGAATAGGTAACCTGTACAGAGAGTTCAAATGTTCAAAAGATGGCGCCGCCCGTTGCTTTCCCGGCCGAGGAGTGACCAAAACGCAGATTCCTGAAGGGCTTCCTCCTGTAGCAACGACGCCGGCTGACGCTCGCCGTAGGAAGGACAGAGGCCTCGGGGGAACCGCTGCTTGACCGGCAATTTGTGGCGCTCACTCTTTCGCGCAACACCCGCTGTTCTGGCGAATTTCCTTATAAGCAACAATTTAGGCATAATTTTGTGTGCTGCGCGCGCTCGTTATGCGTGTGCGTGTATACGTTTTTTTGTGTTTTTTTAGGAGGTAGTTTATTCAACGAATATTACTTTAGGTCATAGATATTTTAAAAGAAAATGTTATTTTCAAACACCGCGTCAACGCAACGAAACTATTGTTGATGCCAATCTGTATGAATATGCAAATTTTTGTTGTTAACCGGACATGTCTGATGAGGTGATTGTGGTATGACTGCCATACCCACTTACCTCGCCCTCGCGCCGAAGAGTTGCCTCCCCTTCCCCAGGCCTATTTGACCCGCCCGCTCTTTCCCCTCGGGCGGAGAAATGGTTACCGCACTCCTCCGAAATTAATGAAAATCTATTAAGCCGTTAGAAAAAATCTTAATGGGGATAGCTACCCCCCACCCCCACCCCGCCCATCGCTCCATCGGCTTACATGACCCGTCTCCCCCTCCCCACGCCCCCTCCCCACGCCCCTTCCCCACGCTCCTCGGAAGGCGGAAGAAGCGCCGTGGCTTTCAGTAGCGGTTTTCGCTAGAGTGCTAGTGGGAAGGAGGGGGGGTGGGGCTTAGGCCGCACACCAAAACAACCACAATTAACTGTGTTTTTCGTCTCGCGGTAATCTTTTAAGATACTATTTTAAAATGCGATTTATCGTTGGTGAAAATATCTCGAAGTTCTAAAAGGAGGGGGGGGGGGGGGGGGGGGGGGCTTAGGCCGCACACCAAAACAACCACAATTAACTGTGTTTTTCGTCTCGCGGTAATCTTTTAAGATACTATTTTAAAATGCGATTTATCGTTGGTGAAAATATCTCGAAGTTCTAAAATTTTATTTTGATTTGCGATTTGCTTTCCGATAAAGTATTACGTCGTTGCATATTTGTTTGATGATTTGCTTATTTTCGTTTTCCTTTACATGTTATTTACCGAAATTTGTAATTCATTTTCTTCTTTTTCTTCGTCATTCTCTGTACAAAATTACATACACCTACATTACTCACGCATGTATAAGAGGCCTAGGAACCTATTAATCAACAACTACAGCCCTACTATCAGAGAGGGCCTATAGGTGATTGAGATGAATAGCATGACTAATTTTCACCCATTTGTCATCGGCAGTGTGGCAAATTGCCACGAAAATAAAGCATAGATGAACTTTGCTTGCCGAGTGATTCCAGCGACCTTGTAAATAGTGAGCCAATTCGGGCGACGCGCTTGTGGGGAGAGACACCCTGTACGCTGTAAGGAACTATGTGATTCACCGGATTTAGCATAATTTAACCTGTCCTAGCCATTAACGGAATTAGTGAAGAGGCGGTCCCTCCTCTTAACAGTCTTGTTTGTTTTTCTTCACTGTGCAGAGCACAATCATGATGTGTATATGTGTGTGTGTGTATGTATATGGATATATGTATATGTGTGTGTGTGTGTGTGTGTGTGTGTGTGTGTGTGTGTGTGTGTGTGTGTGTGCGTGTGCATAGATAAATAGATAGATATAGGGATATGTATATATACATATACATATACATGTATATATACATATATTGTATATATATGTTTGTATATATGCATATATTGTGTACATATACATATGTATGTATATATACATATATATGTATATATGTGCTTATACATATATATGTATATATGTGCATATACATATATAGATCTATCCATTTATCTACCTACTTATCTATATATATATATAAATACACACTCGCACGCACGCACGCATACACACACACACACACACACACATACACACACGCACACATACACACACACAGACACACACACACACACGCGCACACACTCGCACACACACACACACGCACACACACACACACACACACACACACACATATATATGTCTATAATATATATGTGTATATAAATGAACACGCACACACACACACACACACACACACACATACACACACACACACACTTACACATATATATATAATATATATAATATATATGAGTGTGTATATAAATAAACACACACACACACACACACACACACACACACAAACACACACATATATATATATATACATATATATATATTCATATTCATATATATATATGTGTGTGTGTGTGTGTGTGTGTGTGTGTGTTTATTTATATACACACTCATATATATTATATATATTATATATATATATATATATGTGTAAGTGTGTGTGTGTGTGTGTCTTTTCAGGGTCACCGACGTACTGGTGGGAATCTTTTAAATCTAGGAAACAACGCATCCGACACACTTCTCTAACGACACCGTAAGTCGTTGTAACGCGTAACAGCATGACTCAGCACACAGTAACACCTTTCTCTCCACTCCCACTTACCCATTTCCCTCTGCTCTCATTCACCAAATACCCTCTCCCCTACCCAATTTCCCACTACCCCCTTCCCTATTTCCCTCTCCCTCCCCGCTTCCTACACTTCCCGCACACTTACCCATTTCCCTCTCTCTTTCCTTCCCTCCCCCCATCCGTCCCCCCACCCCTACCCACTCCCTTCGCTTCCGGTGGTCGGGTTTCATAAACTACGATCCTCGTGTCATTTTGTCTTCCTTTTCCAGTCTGTTTCGCGTCAGGTTGTACGCTGCACAGAATTAGCGCTGCACAGAAAAAAATAAATATTGGTAGGTGTGTGGGATCGTAGGTTATTTATCGTGTGAAAGGAGAGATGACGTTTATGGGACCTCAAGCATGAATATCTTTCTTTATTTTTTTTCTTCTTCCTAACCGACACTTCATTTCGTTTGTTTCATTTTGATACTACCTCATGGATGGATAGGTGAGAACTGAGCTCTTCGAAGATTATGAGACCACAAGATGTATTCAGAATTAAAATGCTCACATATGTTTTCATCATACCCAGTCACAGCAATAATCGCCCATTTCCCTTGGACTGTCAGTGTGCGTGCAGAGGCTGCGTTATGACAGTAAGAAATGTGTCACTTGGTCGAATAATGTTATGGGGAATTCCGACATTAAGGTACTAAAATTACAGTGAAGGAAACAGTTTTGTAGAAATAGAGACAAAGGCAAAGCTGTTATAGAGAATAGAGTACATGATTACAGGCATTCAAAAATAATTAACACACATGCGCAGAGAATAAGTACAGTGACACAGATGTAAAGACACACCCATAAACTATGATGTAGAACCCCGAGACCCGGCGACACAGACCCCAGCAAGGGAGGAGCCCCTCGCAAACCTTCTCAGCCGGATTATTAGTGTGTAGCAAACCTTATTACACCCACGAATCCCTACACCCTCCACCCCCCGCCCTCCCTCGGGTGACCAGCGCGCCCAGCGAAGCATCAACGGAAACCATCCCCAAAGAGTGCCGTTATAAGTGGCCATCGTGGTCGTCATCCCTCAGTTGTATTGGGTGTCTCTCCACCCTGACATACTTCTGTGGTGGCCTACCTGGTTTTTTTTTTTGTTTCTTTTTGGGGGGGGGCGGTGGGGGGTAGATGTTTTTTCTTTGAACATGTCTTGTAGGCTTGTATAGATGTTGTATGATCTTAGAGCGATGACTTTGTCCGTGAGCTTTAGTCCGTTGATTATGTTTAGAGCCTTTGTTTTCGGGGAGAATTTAGGATTTAGATGTATGTGTTCATGTTATTATCATTTACAAGATTTAAGATCATTATTTTCGATCCCACGGTTAGTTTGAATTTGAAGATTGTATAAGAATTTGTTCTCACATTTCCGCATTTCTTTCGAACACATGGGTTTGAAGACCGTGACCTACTGTACAATTGATTTGAAATTCATTACTTTATGTTTTCTTCCCAGTCACATTCTCTCTTTTATTATGCATATCAATCGTAGAATTATGCCTGTCATACGTGCATGACGTGACATACTGGCCTCTTATTTTGTCTCGCCATGACTCAGCGCTTTGCAATGAATATAATCTGAGCCATCAGTTGAATCACTTTCTCGAATCTTCCGAATTCTTCGGAGCTTCGGAACTGTCTTGATTTAGAACAGCAATTCCCGTGAGGAGCCGCCAGCTGGCACCCAGGAAGGAATTCTGTCGGGGATGCCCTGGAATTTTAGTCGTACTGTGTGTGAGTATACATAAATAACGTTTAAAATGCCTCTATGAAATGGCCACAGCGAATCAACATTTTAAAGTTTTGTCATTGTGATGTTCTGTACGAGGGACCAAAGTAGGCAGTAACTGAATAGAATATCTGTCTGCAATCATATTTTCTTATCCATGGAAACATTATTTCATAAACAGGGATCAGTACCATTTAAAACAATTAAATGACGAATATAGTCATTAGTTTACGATTTGAAATGGAGAAAATGCAGTAGGAGGAGCGAAACCTTGGACACAGAGAAGCTCTGGATTAGAATGATTCGTTTCGTAATTTTACTTGTGCAATACGTTCCTAACGACGTATTTTCTTTATAGTAACATAAATTGATAAGGCCTAAATTCAATTAATACGTTCAGAACAATAACGCGTCTTAATGAAAGCAAATATTTTTTGGAGATTTTTTTTAGGTTTTATCCTCTCATTTTTTACATATGTTTAAACAAATGATTTAAAAGTATTACTAAGCCATACACCTATGCTTGTGTCATAGAGTGCAGTACTACAGCCTTCAGATTGGTCGTTTAATTACCCTAGA
>NC_061861.1:11757206-11759706 GCF_019202785.1 Penaeus chinensis | reverse complement strand
GGCTCTGGGGATTTTCTTCGTCATTACGGCGTTGGTTCTGTACTTCTATTATTACTCGACTACGAACGGCAGGGCAGGAGGAGAGTGGGAGTACTCAGGTAGGTGGGGGATGGGGTGGCTGGGGAGGGAGGGAGGGAGGGAGGGAGGGAGGGGAGGGAGGGGGAGAGGGATGGAGGGAGGGAAGGAAGGAAGGAGGGAGGGAGGGAGAGAGAGAGAGAAGGTACATGTGTGTGTGTTTGTTTGTATAGGGGGACGTAATGTAAAATGTGTTTTTTTTCGCAGCGTTATCATTATCATTACTGTATGCATTAAGATTTGTGAGTTATATCACAAAATATATCAATATACCTTCAGTAAAGTAAATATTCTACTCAGGATTTTATTATGATAATTTCGCAAGCAGATATCTAAAACTGCAGGGTTTTTATGATATATTTTAAAGTATATATAATCACAAATACCCTTTGAAAAATATTTTACTTCCTGTTATCATGGCGAATGACGTCACAGCTACAAACCTCCTTTTTTCCCGCCATTGATCAATGACGTCACTGTCGACCGCATTCCAAAGTTCATGATAATATGAATATGCATGCAAGCAATATTCAACAGCTGTCAGGCAAATCATTATCCCTCCTTTCCTCCCCTCCTCCACCCCCCCCCCACCCCTCTTTTTTCTTTACTCTCTCCCTCACCTCTCCCATTCCATCCATCTCTCGTTCACCCCTCCACATGTCTTTCTCTCTTCCCTCTTTCCCTATATTTCTCCCCCCACACCCTTTCAGTCTCTTGTTCCTTCCCTCACCCTTTCCACCCCCCTCCTTCTCTCACGCCTCCTCCTCCTTCCCTCACACCTCCCCTTTCTTCCCTCACCCCCCCCCCCTCCTTCCCTCACACCTCCCCCTCCTTCCCTCTCCCCCCCTCCTTCCCTCATCCCCCCTCCTTCCCTCCCCCTCCCCCTCCAACGCAACACCTCATCCATCTCTCTCCCTCCCCCAGGTAACGGCCGCAGCAGTTACGACTACGTAGCAGACATTCTGGGCTACTTGGAGAAAGCTTTCATCGACTACGGTGTGGAGCAGGAGGAGTGTCGCCGGCGCCTGATGTGTGAAGCTCACCTGCCCAACGCTCACCTGGTCAACAAGCCCGTGGTAGACACGCTCACCCATCTCATGAGGTGCGTGAGCGAGGCGAGCTGTGGTGTGTGTGAGGAGAGCTCTAGAGCGTTATGAGAGGAGCTGTGGCGTGCTGAGAGCTCTGCTCAGGGGTTCCAGAAATCTGTCTGTGTGTCTGCCTGTATAATCCCCAGTCATTTATCGAGCTATTCATTAGTTTGTCTGTATTTCTATCTCCTTCTGTACATCTGTCTGTATATATCTACACGTCTGTCTGTGTCTCTTCCTCTCTCTCTCGTTCTTTCTTTATATATATATATATATATATATATATATATATACATATACATACCTATATATATCAATATCTATCTGCCTATCTATATAAATATCTATCAGTCTGTCTATATATCTATATATATCTATATCTATCTGTCTGTCTGTCAGTCTTTGTGTCTGTTTGTCTGTCTGTCTATCTGTACCTGTCTATTAGTCTATCTAACTATTTATCTACTTATCTATTTATCTATCTACCTATCTACCTATCTATCTATACACGCACACAGATATATATATGCACATATTAATATATATATATATATATATATATATATATACACACACACACACACACACACACATATATATATATATATATATATATATATATATATATATATATATACATATATATATATAAATGTGTTGTGTGTGTGTGTCTGTGTTTGTGTGTGTGTGTGTGTAGCCTATGTATGTATAAATTTATCTAGAATCTTTCTCCCTTTTCCCATTGCTTATCAGAGTTTTACATTCATTTGTTATCATCTCATATAAATATTTCAGATAAAACGTAAACAAAAACCGAGAATATATGATACGGGTCCATTCTTTTAGAAAGATTTTAAAATTGCCTTAAGACACAAAGACCAAAAAATCAGAAACGGGAAAGAAGACTGAGAATGATTATTTGTGCAGATAGCCACTGGTTGCTGTAATTTGCATGCTTAGGTTATTTGCGGGCTGGCAGAATTGACTTCAATGGAATACGCTATGTAGAAAAATGCCAGTTGTCCCTGTTTATAGGCACCAATTCTATATTCCGTGATTTTTAGTTTAAGGTGGATTCTCAGTTTTTAGATTCCCAATTTTCTTCCCATTCCAGCCAAGTAACAGACGAGGACGTGGCAACAGCAACCACCCAAGAAGCCACCGCCGTACGGAACATACAGCTGGCAGCACGGCACGGCCTAGACGAACAGGGGTGCCAGACGTACGAGCAAGCGTGTCCACATGTCTCGCTATCAAGTGTAGTTCACAACGGGCGCTAATAGGAGAGAGAGAGACAAAAAAAAAATACAGCAATCGTTGTATCTGCCAACTAGGTC
>NC_061861.1:11744706-11752206 GCF_019202785.1 Penaeus chinensis | reverse complement strand
TCTATCTTCGTCAGAACTACGGGTGTTTCTGATTAAGATATAATCGAAACCGGTCAAATACATCTCATGTATAGTGAAGATATTTATTCTCATTCATACTTTGTATAGGGTTCCGTATTCTTCTTCTTCTTCTTCTTCTTCTTCTTCTTCTTCTTCTTTCTTCTCCTTCTTCCTCTTCTTCCTATTCTTTTTCTTTCTTCATTGGCATTTTGTCCTAATCGGACGATTCTCGGTCAAACGATGATTATAGTTTACGCTGGTAGATTTTCCGCTGACCTTTTTATTCAAATCATAAGTTTTAATTGATAACCACAATAGTAATGCAAATATATTTTATTTATTTTATGAAACGATTTGAAAAGACAGTCTGAAGTGTATGTAATATAAGGTAATTGTGTGTGTGTGCGTGTGTGTGCGTGTACGTGCGTGCGAGCACGTGCGTGTATGTATGTGTATGTAGATATAAATGTATATATAGGCCTAAATTTACATACATTTGCATACATTTACGGCCTTAAGTGGCTTGAAAAGTGCTTATGTTTCAATTTCATTCTTTTAAATGTCAGATCACATACGCCGTGCCAACCCCCCCCTCCCCCCTTTCCACCCTCAATGTCAAATGACGTCACTTTGTTTTGCGGATTCATGATAACCTTTAAAACCAACCTTTAGTTACTTTTGCCCGGCCTCCTTTCTCGTTCTCTTTCTCTTTCTGTCTTTTTCTCTTTCTCTCTTCTTTCTCTCTCTTTTGTCTCTCTCTTCCTTTCTGTCTCTTTCTCTCTTTCTCTTCCTTTCTCTTTTTCTTTCGGTCTTTCTTTTGTCTATCTCTTTGTCTTCCTTTTTTTTCTTTCATTCTCTCTCTCTCTCTCTCTCTCTCTCTCTCTCTCTCTCTCTCTCTCTCTCTCTCTCTCTCTCTCTCTCTCTCTTTCTCTTTTCTATGTACGTATATCTGTGTATGTGTGTGTGTGTGTGTGTGTGTGTGTGTGTGTGTGTGTGTGTGTGTGTGTGTGTGTGCGTGTGCGTGTGCGTGTGCGTGTGCGTGTGTGTATGCGTGTGTGTGTGTGTGTGTGTGTTACTAAGAGGGTATTTGATGAAGCTAAAGCGGCTAGATATGCAGGATAGGAATTATGCGATGGGAGTAAAGGCACAAGCGTAGGGTTCGAAAGAACTGAGTGAATCTATCAAAGAAATAACTAACAAGGTTTCCGCAGACTCGCAGGTGGCGACTCAGGCGAGATAATTCATGACGTTTTCCCCCCAGTCCCTCCTCCTGCCCTGAGTCATTTGTGCTATCCCATTCCTACTTCTTATGATCCTCACAACGGGTTCCTGTTACATAACGGTAATGGGCAGACTTTTTAAGTATGTATATAACATTCTCATTTAGCAATTTTGATGCAGACAGATTTTGATTCACTGCTGTCATAAAGTACAGTTCAGAGTTTTACTGGTAACTCTGCCCCATAAGGACTCATCCTTGGCACTACAAGCCAAAAGGACAAATTTTTGATGGACAGCATTCAACATTGAAAGTCGCATTATATAGTTGTATTTGCCCACAGATATAAGGGCACTGTCAAGGTCACATAATACGGGGTAGCTAGTTTACGTTGATAATTAGATACTAGCCTCCCCACTCTTAAGACATTTTCGTAATAATTGAAACCGTAAAGAAGTTAGAAACTGCACTCTAACACACAGGCAAAAGAGGAACATTTAGCAGACACACTTCATTCTACATAGATGATGCTTACTTAATTGTTGTCCATGTCATCTATTTATCCAGCAGGAGAGCACTTCTCACTTCTCTTGACCCATTTCCCGAGTGATAAATTCTGGAACTCCTTTCTCCAGCCTCCACTGAGTATTTGTCCTTGTGGTAACTGTGATAAAGGTGATTGTTAAATTGAGGTTGATGCCACCCTTTATATTCAGAATTTACTTACAGGTGATCCAGAGTTGATGTCTGATTTTTTAAAGGCTACTCCGATCCCTATTCCCAGGGTAGGATTTTGTCTCATTCCTATTTGATATTAAACCATTGCTTCTGATTAACCATACTAGAGATCATTACAAGTTAGTTCCCATTCGTGAATCATTTCTGTGTTATCCTCGGCCTATTTCAACTATCTGTGACGACCTGGACTTTGTGGCGCCGGAACACGACTCCAGCTCATGAATTCCTTTCCTTGCAGTGATAAATACGATGTTAAAAAATGATGGGACGCAAAAGCCTTGATGCGAGTATCTTTCCAACGATAAGAAATATTACATGATAAGCAGCAAAAGCGTGACCGGATGAGCCCCGCATCGAAACACAAAGAATGCTCAGTGTGGAGACTGTGGACTAGGTTTCGGAGTAGCGTCCAGTAGCCATGTTTATTTGGTGGCCCATCTCGGTAAGCCTGTTTGAAGTGATTGAGTGTACCCTTTCGATGGAACATAGTGGACAGGAACTAGAAATGGAAGGCAGTAACATGGGAGTGTTGTTCTGGAACACAGTTAGGATTAAAAAGAAAATTAAGTTTTTTATGAACACATAATGAAGCAACTTGATTCTCAAATTTAGCTAATGTTGTGGCAATAATGTGATACTTCCCAAGATTCACTGCTCAGCGGGTGTCTAGGCAGTGACGACCTCTGTTGTTTTCCGACGCTACGTGACTGTTTTTTTTTTTTTGTCTATCAAGTATTTGATTTTGTCATGATTATTACTTTTACTTGCTTGATATTTTATTAATTTATCAACTTAGAAATACAACTTAATTTGTGTTTGTTATGATTAACAATCCCCTGCTCTCACTTCTTCCTCGTTCATTTCGGTCGTTCCTTTTCCTCTTTCATTTTCCCCTTTCCCTTGCTACAATTGCTTCACTCCTTCCTTTCTACCATGCTCATCTCCTCGTTTTCTCCTCTTCCCCGTTCCTTTGTTATGCTATCTAATCCTTTTCTCTTGTTTTTTGTTCTGTCATTTCTCTCATTCACTCCTTTCGTTCATTTTTCTTTATGTTTTTCTTCTCACACACTAATCTCCTTCTCGCTTTCTTTTTTCTATTCCTTCGTTATTCTCTTACTCTTTTCTTTCATTTCCATCTCTCGGCTCGTTTCTATTTCTTACATTTTCGTCCTTTTCGTTAAGCTTACGTCCTCGCACCTACCCCCTATCTTCTACCCTAATACCCTACCTGTCCCCTCGACACCCTTGATACCTGATTCCGAATCGCGAATCCCGAATCCTGAATCCCGAACCGAACTTGGATGATCCAGCGGGCGGCGCTCAGACACGCTGGAGATGATTCCCGCCCACGCATTCGACACGACATACTGTTACTGCCAAACCATGCTTTTTGTAAAATGTACCAATTAAAACTATTGCCGTTTTTTCCCCGAGCTTCCTCCTTGAGCTTCGAATGCTCCGAATCTTGAATGGCGAGTTTTTATCGCTTTTTTATTCTTTTAATGGTACATGGGGAATAGTGGGGGGGGGGGTCATTCCCTTATACATTTATTTTTCTTTCTTAACGATTTCAACGTTTTTATAATTCATGTTAATACCGATCACCTCCCTTTATTTTACAATTTTCATCTTACGGTATTTAAGGTTTTTATTTTATTTAAAAAAATACTTAATTAATATAGCTGAAGATTTGTCCTTTTTTATTAAACATGAATAATTGTTTTATGACTTGTAATTTTTTTCTTTTATATTTACGACCTGCCACGTCACCACCTTAATTATGGATTTTACTAATTAATGGAGGCTCACAGGGGACACTCAGGACATGGCATGTATCGTTGACAGATTCTACTGTGTTCTGAGCTTTATTTTACCTATTAAGTGTTCCATTTTATTTATTACTTGCTATGTTTTTACCATTCTGTTCATATTTTTCTAATGCGTCTTCTTAGTAGGTTTTCCACCTGGTTGCTTTATATTTTTACTGTTATTTTTTTGTTAATTAACCCTGTTGTTTAATTATATACTTTTAATTATTTGTACTTTTATTCTGTGCAAATAACTGTTGCCACAGTGACGTGGCCCAACTGTATAAATATCCTGTGAAATAAACCCGTACCGGAGTGTCTCTGGACCGTGTTTGCGTGTACCCCTGGATTACCCTTTACCGTGGTGTTGCTGGAGCAGCGAGACAAGGTTGTGTTTGAGCCATCATTTACATGCCAGTTAGTAATGCTGGACGTCGGTAAATTAAAGTTTACAACCTAAGGTTTGTTTTTACATTGGCCATTAGAAGCTTAAGTCCTCTTTTTTAATGCAATTCATATTTTTTATATTTATTTACATTTTTACTTACCAGTGGTGCTTTACTTTTTTCTTTTTTTTATGCAGTCAAGACGCTATTCTCAAGGGATGCGTACCTGGGGCATGGGACAGTAAGAGTCTCCACACAGGAGAAGTGTACGGGCCCCTCCCTCATTCTTTCGGCCCTAAGCCTCCATCCGCCGCTTGGGTGGATGCTATCCGGGCTTCCCCTTGACAGAAAGCCTTACATGGTAATATATACACTCCTACTGATGTTTGTAAACTTGGCATGAAAGAGATGTTTTATGCCATACTGCATCTCTGACAGAGAGGTGGAGCTGGTTATGAAATCTTTGTCAGTCCTCATGGCTTGGGAGCTGATGCTGGCCGCGAGAATAGTTTCCTTTTCTGGAACGTTGCAAGGTTCCAGAAATTGAAGATTTCTGGCTCTTGGAACCAGTGCTCTGACCAGCATCGTTGGACTTTGCACAGCAAGGCGGGTAATATGGCCAATGAGGTCGACCACATCCTCGTTACCACTCGACTTCAAAACTCCCTATTTTTCCAAGGAAAAATAGGGAGGTGTTTCATGTGGACAGATTGAGGGAAAGGGAGTGTGACCGGGGGTTTGCTGAGGCTATCTCTGATTGTTTCCCAGTACTCGGACACCTGACGGACCTTGTACTACCGTGGAACACTTTCAAGCATGAAAAGACAGAATTTCATCTCTCAGGAGACACTGGAAGCCACAGATGCTTGACTGGTCTGACTTGCATCGTTCCCTAGGTCACTGCCGAGAAGAGACAAGAAATAGTTTATCAGGAATCTTGGAGAGATCGCCAAAGGCCATTTCTTAGTAAATGACCTCCGTCATGCCTACCAAGCCCTGAGAAAGCTGAACTCCAAGCCCTCCTCACAGTCTGTTTATTAAGTGGCCTAATCATGTTGGGGTGTGGGAATGTTGGGCTGAGTATTTTGAACAGCTATAACAGGTTGAGCAACCAACAGTTAAATTGGATGCAGGTAGTGTCAAAATTATTTTGCCATACCCACCCATCAGCGATGATTCACCCTCCATAACTGAAGTTAGGGGGGTGATCTCTAAGCTAAACAGTGATAAATCAACGGGTATCTGCGGCATCTCAGCTGAACTGTTAAAGGCTGGTAGAGAACCTATGGCAAGGGGTTTGCATGACATCCTGTCTGTCATCAGGCAGACTGGTACCATTCTTCCGACCTACAGAGGGATGTGGTCATCCCTGTCTGGATGGGGAAAGGAGACCAATGGGACTGCAGTAATCACTGATTCATTACACTGCTCAGTATACCAAGTAAGGTTCTCGCTCACATCTTTCTAAGACATGTCGCTTGCTGAGGCACCAAAGGCTGGAGCAATCTGGATTTACTCATAGTAAGTCCACAATAGGCTGTATGCCTTGTGTCATTGTAGACCGCCATCGTCAGTTAGGGTGTGGGCTGCTTGTAGCTTACATCGACCTCATGAAGGCGTTCAGTACGATGTATCATGAATCACTCTGGGAAATCCTGAGACTAAAAGGAATTCAAACAAAGATTATTGGATTAATAGGCACTGAAAGTCAGTTCAGAAGTGAAGCAAGGCTGTGTTCTTGCACTAACACTTTTCAGCACTTGCAGGCTTAATGGGCATCTGGCTCGTTTCCCACAGGATGATTCTGCCTACCAGTTTGTCTCTGTTCGAGACTACCCTGGGCGGAGGAGACCTGTGGGACGACCGAGGAAGTCGTGGCTTGGGCAAGTTGATCAAACCTGTCGTGAAGAGTTAGAGATTAACTGAGCCCTGCCTGGCGGCTCGCCGTGAGGGACCTTCGTAGGGAAATGAACGGTCGATGCGGCTGTGCGCCCCTGTCGGCGTTAGCTCCCCAATGATGATGATTATTATAATTTTTTATTTATTATTATTATTATTACTATCATCATCTCCATAATCACTATAATTTTTAGTAATTATTTGATCATTATCATTATTATCATTACTATCTTTATTATAATAATTTTCATTATTGTTATTATTATTATTATGACTATTATCATTACTATTATAGTAAATTGCCCCTGGCTTCAGGCGGGTCCTCCCGCAGGCTTCCGGGCCGCCTGTTCCCTGAGGTTACGGATCTCTATAGAAAATCTACGGACTCCTCCGACCTGCATGGTGACGTGGTTTTGTTGTTCTCCTGTGTTTGTCTCTTATATTAGGCAGGTCAGTAGCGAAAACTGTTTCCGAATAGCTGCCTTCAATAAGGAGTTGCAGCTCGCCGAAGAAGTTTGCCACCAACTTGAGGGCCTGTCCGTTTTGCGGTCGCCCTTTCGCATAGTAAGGGCACAGCCTAGGGCCGCTCTGGCCTCGTTTACCATCTTTGAGACCATTTAATGATGCCATATATGAAGTATTTGGCAAGTCTACGACTCGAGCTTTCGTTTGATACCTGAAACCAAGAATTTACTCGCACGGGAGACCGACCACTTTGAGAAAACAGTTTTCAGGTGAGAAAAAATGACATTATTCGATGTTCTAGAAGTTTATTTTATTTATTGTCATATTTTTAATAATTTGTTTATATTTAAGTGATAGTTTACGTCGTAATATAAGTAGCGAATCAAATATGGTGCGCGCACAGCACAGGCCTAATCATGGAAAGAAAACGGTAAAACAGATCTAAACAGTGTATGTTTAGTCAATCTTATGATGGTGATGCAGTTATTATCTATTGTATAACCATTTCATCAAGATTAGTTTTTGCTGCCATTAAGATGGCTAATTTTCAAAAAGATTGATGACTTTCTTTCATTTATTGCAACTCTAGCGAAAACTGAATTTGTTTATCTCATTTTGTTCTGAAGTTATGACTAAAATCTGAAGATGAACTAATCCAAGATACATCTATTTTGGCTCCATCAAATTTTCTCCAATTTGTATGTTATATAAGCAACATTTTTCAGGAAAGTGTCTATATTTGTCTTTCTGTATTTCATCCTATATCTGCTTGTACTTGGGCGAATTTTAACATTCTTGCTGTTTCGAGATCACCAGGCCCTGAGTATTGTGGATATATTGTTATTAAAAGGATAGGTAAAAGACAGAATTATCAGTTGACCTGTCTACTTATATATATATATTTTTTTTTTTCCTCAATAAACCTGTTTTTATATCCTTTAACTTACCTTTCTCATTGGTCCGTGATCTACATCTATATCTACAC
>NC_061861.1:11692206-11694706 GCF_019202785.1 Penaeus chinensis | reverse complement strand
TATAGAATGTCTCCAGTGTTAAAGCTAAATCAAACTACCATTAAAAGTACATGTCATGCCCATAATCTTACTCTATTGTCTTGTCATTATTAAGAAAGCCTCATTTCAGTATTGTTAGAAAGAACACAAGAACAGGGAGAGAAAGTCTGTAGTAGTATAAAGCAATATTAGTATCCAGAAATGTTTTCATTGTCTGAGAAAAATGCATTCACATGAAGAATGAGTAGCAAATGATGAAAGATTATAGATTAAAAACCTTTTGGACAAATTAATTGTGTGTACAAACACTTTCAAAAATTAATAAGAAAGCCATGAAAAAAATATATATTATGGAACAGATTAGGAAAACACTAAACAAGGAACTTGGGTTAGTTGTCACTTAATAATTAAAGTGATATGTCAAAAACACATACAACAGTGTCTATCAGACCTCATCCTATGACATCACTTGTCTTTTTACTTCCTACAAATTCCTAGAGCTGCACCACAGTCATTGCCATGTATGCTCAAGGCTTGTGGTAAAGAGGTGAGCAACTGTATTATAAAGATAAGTAACGAGACAGAAAATTCAGCACTCTTCACCCAAAACTCATGGAGTGGTCCCTGGTGCAACCCTGTGGAACTGCTATTGACCATGAGACTCTCGTCTACTCTGCTTTGCCTGTATAGAGGTGTAAAGCATGTCAAGACTCAAAATGATGTTAATTACATTTTTTACTAATACCTTTCCTTTCAAAAATTATAGATGTGAAATTTCCTAAATACATATATACATACATACAGAAAAGACATGAAAACTCCAATCTAAGAATATCTTTTGGCAGGTTTACATGCACTGGTAATTCATTTGAAGTATTATGTGTCTGTCTGTCTACAAAAAAAATTCTGTGTAAGATGGAAGAATGCTATAAACCATTTTATATTTTACTTATATACCCTCTGTGACAATGACTCAAACCTGTTGCCTATATGTTTGTCACCAAAGAAAACAGAACCAAACCAAAATGCCATACAATCCAACAAAAAAACTGTCTAATCAGAATCTAGAGAGATAACATCCTTGAAGCCAGTCTAGAATCTAGTTTGACAAAATTTTTGTTGGGTTGTATGGTGTGGTTTGATTTTGCTCTGCCTGGCACTAACTGCCTTTGTGAGTGGCTGATCCGAGGGTGTATAAATACTCATTTATTTTCATATCTAAAAATGTTTCCCTACACCCATGTGTGTGTTTACCTCAGTCTAAATGTCTGTGTTGTTGCCTATTTCTTTGTCAGTTTGCCCTGCTTGTCTGTATGTATATAATAGAATGTGAAAAATTCCATATTCTAAGGAAAGTCACTTTCTCATGACAAGATTTTTTCACAGGTAAACAAAAACGAGATGAGGCTGAGCCACAAGGTACCAAGGGTGTAATAATTAAATGGATCATAAACTCTAATACTATTAAGAAAAAATACTAAAATTACTGGAATAAATAGACTCAAGCTGTAATAAATACCACTCCCATACAGGACACTGGATCATGACCTTTGTACATCTAACAAAACTTGAAATTACATCACCTGTGCCCACTTGGAAAAAATATATATATATTGCAACAATAATTAATAATAATAAAAAAAAATCAAAACCATTACATACAGCTCTTATGGAATGAGAAGTTGAGCAAGCACTGCACTCTGTTACACCAATTTCCTTCTTTTTTTCCCCAAGATGAGGTGTAACCCATTGTAAGTGCAGGTCAGTACTAGATTAGCATACAACATCAACCTGCATCAGACTGTTAGTAAGCAACATGTCATATTCAGTAGTTACATATCTGTAAGTAAACATGCCAATACTTTTGTACAATACATAGCGCCAAAGATTGGTTGAAAAATCTTTTTTTTTTTTCTCTCTTCTTTTTGCCTCAAAATAGTTTCTTCTTCTTGGAATAATTACCCTTTCTTATAATAATGTGCTCAAGCATACATTGCTGATAGACATCACAAAGTTTCCTTACATCCACTAAACTTAATTGTCATAACTAACAATGTATGTTAGTTGAGGATTACCTGAAAATAAATTTTCTATTGTCGCCCTTGAAATTTAAGCTAAAACATCAAATATAATAATAATAATGATAAAAAAAACAAAAAAAAACAGCCAGAGCTATTTAAATTGATATACAGCAATCTCTCGACTAGATATACATATACATTGCTTTACAAGAGAAGCATCTAAAATTCCATGGGCTACACCATATATCATCAACAAAAACTTCAACAAATATAAAGATTTTGAGAAATAAATATATATATACTATTGCAGAACTTGCAATTTGCATGTTCGAACCTCCTTATGATGTCCATAACAATATTGCTAGAGTCTTTATACTGTCTTCCTCAATGCTGGTTCACAATCAATTCATTTTATTCCTCAATTCAATTTTCTCATGCCTTTGGAATGCTTGAAGAATCATACTAAAACTATTTTTTTTCTTTCATCTAGATCTTTTCAG
>NC_061861.1:11677206-11682206 GCF_019202785.1 Penaeus chinensis | reverse complement strand
TACAAAGGCACCCGCAGGCACTCAAGCTTGCCCTGCCGTCGACATAGAAAAGAAGAAACAAACATCGCATATTCAACGAACTTCCGGTGATCTACTGACACTCAATTTAAATCAAAGACCGACCTTCAGTGGTCGGACTAATGCGCGTGTGTGCGGTCAAGTGGCGTAGCGAAAGGAAAGTGGTGCCTGGGGAAGAGCGGCGGGGAAGACGGGGAGAGAAGAGGAGGAAGTGGGCAGTGGGAAGGGGAAGAGTACGAAGCAGGAAGAGGGGGAGAGGGAAGGGGGAGAGGGCGAAGTGGGAGAGGGAAGGGGAAAAGACAAGGATGCAGAAAGGGGACTGGGAAGAAGTAGAGAAGGGTGGAGAGGACGCAAGGAGGGAAGAGCAAGGGGGAAGAGAGGGATGGAGGAGCGATAATTCACGGAGGCAGTCAGGGGAGCAAGGAGGTTAGGAAGGCAGGAGAGCGGGCAAAGGCACAAGCACGCACACGCTGGCTTTCTCGCAGACGTTAACAACCGGAAATCCATCGCCGGTCAAAAAACGCAACTTTTCAATGCAATATCCTAATCACGCACAAACACAAACTCTGTGTGCGTGAGTGCGTGCGTATGCACATACGCACACAGAGACTCAACAGAGGAGGGTTAGGAAGAGGTAGAGGAGGAGGAGGAGAACAAGGAGATTAATAATAATAAGATGATTATGAAGTAGATGAAGAAGAACAAGAACAAGAAGAAAAGTTTTAGTTGTCACCCTCGGAGTCGGAAGGAACTTGGTATTGCTCCGTCCTCAACATCAATCGCAAAAATCCCACTTTTTAAACATGTTGCACACTTTATTTCCGCCTGAGAGAATGAGAAATAATATCATTTTCATTTTCTCATAGTCCAATATGTATTTATAAAACATAATAAGTGTTTTATTCGAGAATACACAATAAAAAGGCCACAATAGCAAGGGTTAGAAAGTAGCCTGTAGTTGTTATGAAATCCATTTTTTTTTTTTTTTTTATTATACCTAGGGATCGGAGTCGGAGTCGGATACACAAGAAATCCAGGAGTCAGAGTCGGAGTCGGCTGTTTGGAGTACCGACTCCACAGCCCTGTCACAAGGTATATAATATTTATAACAAATTTTACCTGCTCTCTTTAACGGCAATCTTGAAGAACAATCTTTAACAGACACTCGAGAAAAGGGTTGGGTGTTACTTGGTGGTTTTGTTTCGCTCAATTTACTGTTTGTCGTTTTATTTGTTTAAGGTCACATGGTCATCATTTCGCTTCCTTTAAGGCCATATGGCTGTAGTTCCGTCTCTTTTTATGTAGCATGGTGTCATTTTATTTGGTTCACACAATGACTGTAACTTTTTTCACGTCACATGGTTGCAGCTATATTTCTTTAACGTCAATCCTCATTCAGGGAGGATGGGAAGGAAGGAGGAAAGGGGGGAAAGAAGTGGAAAGAGGGAGGGAGGGAATGGAAGGTAGAGGTTGGGGGGAAGAAATGGAGGGAGTTCCGCGTGTAACGCCACAGAGGGATGCGTTATACCCATGGTTTATAGGCCAATCGTAATTGGTTTGAAATTCTGCTCCCATGGTTACCAGAGCCAAAGCAACATGAAGAGAAAGGAGGCCTATTTCTTCCACATGTTGAAACGCAGCCTGGAGACGGCGACGGCAAGCTGGGAGCCGACAGACAAGCAGGCAGGCAGAGGTGAAAAATTAAAGAATGAAGGAAACCAAGAATGGATAGGGAAACGAGCAGGCAGACGTGAGCAACGAGAAAAACAGAGGGAATCCGCTAGAAGAGCAGGCAAGCGAGGTCGAGCAAAGGCAAGCAGGCAGGCGCAAGCAGCCGCTGGAACGTGGTCGGGGACGGACCGAGGCCCGAGGCCCGCGGCGCCGTGTCATTGCGGTCCCATTCTCTCTCACCACGCTGGTTTCCTGCTTTCCCGCTTGACCTTGCCTGACCTAGGCTGGGCGGCGCGGTAAGGACCCACTGTCTCCCACGCACAAAGGGAGAGAAGGAAAGAAAGAAAAAAAGACAAGCTACCGGTACTCAGAAAACATATTTTTTCCGCGTATGACTTGGCAGGATCCTAAAATGGGAGAGATACCCGGAGGGGGGAGGGGGGAGGAGGGGTCTTCATGACCTCGGTATCAATGGATTAATGAGGGAGGGGAGGGGAGGGGAGGGGAGGGGAGGGGGTTAAGACATTCCTCTACCTTTTGGGATTTATTTTGCTTAAGTTAATCATTGTTTGGTCTTGATCCTTCTCGTGTAGACAAGAATTCTGCTTGCACGAATCAACGTTTTCCTTTTCTATGTCAATCACTACCTCTCCCGAACTCCCCCCCCCCCCCCCACACACGTATAATTGCATCATTTCAGTAAATTCTTGCCCTCCCATCACCATTCCCGTTTCGCTCTAAAGCCACAAAACGGCTTCGATGGAAACAAATGCCAAACATCAGCCCGACAATCCGCCCTCGCCATGGCATTCTCGAGCGAGGTGCACTTTGCTGGGCCTCAACGGGGAGCTGCAACGCCGTCTTGGGCGGTTACAAGCGCACCTACTTAACCCCGGACACACGCCCTTGCAAGGGCTCGGAACGCAAAATGCAACGCAAATCCGGCAGGGTACAAGTTAGGCCTAATGAGCGCGATACGAAACTGAACAGATGTGCGCGACTGAATGAATTTCTTTACGCGAACGACCCAGTAAGCAAAATAAACGGGGATCAAGAATACAAGATGGATAAAACTTCAGGGAAAAACAGACAGAAGATTTTAAGAAAAACAAAAAAGAGACAGAAGAGCCAAGACGCGGCGCAGTTCCAGTCACCGGCGCCGTCTGTTCCCGCGTGAAAGTCTCGGCAGAAAAATGACGCGGCGACGGAGAGGAAAGGCAGGAAGTCGAGGAAACAACGTCTGGCGGGAGACTTTCACGAAGCACCGACTTTTCTCTCTTACAGGTGGAGGGAGAAAGGAGGGATGAGGAGGGAGGGAGAGGGAGGGAGGGAGAGAGGAGGGATGGGGAGGGATGGGAATGGAGGGAGAGGAGGGAGGGAGAGGAGGGATGGGGAGGGAGGGAGAGAGGAGGGATGGGGAGGGAGGGAGGGAGGGAGGAGGGAGGGGGAGGGAGGGAGAGAGGAGGGATGGGGAGGGAGGGAGAGAGGAGGGATGGGGAGGGAGGGAGAGAGGAGGGATGGGGAGGGAGGGAGAGAGGAGGGATGGGGAGGGAGGGAGAGAGGAGGGATGGGGAGGGAGGGAGAGAGGAGGGATGGGGAGGGAGGGAGAGAGGAGGGATGGGGAGGGAGGGAGAGAGGAGGGATGGGGAGGGAGGGAGATAGGAGGGATGGGGAGGGAGGGAGGGAGGGAGAGAAGGAAGGGGAGGGAGGGAGAGAGGATTGAGAAAGAGACATCGACAGCCAAAGAGACACAGATAGACAGACAGGTAAGCAAGCAGACAGAATACTAACAGTATAAATAAAACTTTGAAAGGATTCGGCATGAACCTCGTGTGTCGCGAGGAACTCACAAGCAAAGACACCCATCAATCGAATCCCTGACTTTTTTTTACTGATATTGTGACTGTCATATACATATATGGGTCACGTCCAAAATGCTTCCCCTCATTCATCTCTCTCCGACACCAACCCCAAAGAAGCACGTAATGTATCCTCGTTCCCGGGTGGCAACGGCAACGATACCATCATCAGAACATCAAAAGAAATCGGAAGCTCAGTACGCATACCCGGAGCACATTAACTAAGCATACACACGCGCACACACATACGTTGCTACACGAACTCGCATAGAAACGCGCACACGAATGCCCGTACAGAGAACACTCCATGGCGTAAGAGACTTTACACAAATACACTTTCATGCTTTTTGCTTATGGCAAACACAGTTAGATCCAATGCATGCAAGTCAAAATTGAAAAGAATCCGTCTGTTGCGACACAGTAAGTAGGTAAACCAGCGCAAGGTGTAAGGTGACGATGTACGTAAGTCGGCGCAGTAGGTAAGGTAACGAAATAGGTGAACAGATAAGTATGACATCAGACTTGACATCGCAGCCCTGAGCCACACACTCGGCGGCCCTGGTGGTGAACACAGTGACATCCCCGACTGCTATCCTGGCCGCTCGTTACCCTAACGGGGAGGATGAATGCACCATCATTGCACCTTTACCTTGCAGCCTCGAACCCTGTCAGTGTACTCGCATCGCGTACCGGGCCTCCCCCTCACCCCTTTACCATCTCTCCCTAAACTGCCATGTATTCTCGTCTCTTATTTTCATTTTTCATCTGTTTCTCTACTCTCCACAGACCTCTCCTTCGTCTTCCTTTCCTTCTCCCCGTCTCCTCCTATAGATTTCACATTCATCTTGCTCTCTCTCTGATCCCCCCTATCTTTTCCCTCCCTCTCACCCCCCCCTCCACTGGCAGCATCTTTTCTCCTTCCTCCCTCCAACGGTTCACTCCACGCCCCCCCCCCCCCTCCGCCCAACCAGCAACCTCGCCCCTTCCTTCACATCCATGAACTCAAAGTCAAGCTCGGTAATGTGCGCGCAAACAGGAAACGAAACTCGGCATTAAACCTTGACGTTTCGAGACTGTAATCTTGATTAGACAGTTGAAAATGTATGGATAAAGAGTTCAATCTATACTCGAAACGTTATTTTCCTTTGGTATTGCTCTTACGCCCATGAGAATAGGAGCTCCACGTGCTCTCCAGCCCACCACATACATAAACGACCATAAGCACAGCATATGCACGTGGAGGATATCCACGGCGATGAGGGAGATGAGGATAAGGGAGAGGATGAAGATAAGGAAAGAGGAGGAGGAGGAGGAGGAGGAGGAGGAGGAGGAGGAGGAGGAGGAGGAGGAGGAGGAGGAGGAGGAGGAGGAGGAGGAGGAGGAGGAGGAGGAGGAGGAGGATATTGATGATGATGATGATGATGATGATGAAGATGAAGATGAAGATGAAGA
>NC_061861.1:11642206-11664706 GCF_019202785.1 Penaeus chinensis | reverse complement strand
CATTCTTCTTCTAAGCCTACAAAACAAAGAAATAGAACATTCCTTAATTAAATATATAAACAAAATAGCTAAAACTAATCAAATCAAAACAAAAAAATCGAATCGCGTCTAGCAGAACGAAAGTCTTTCGATTGGAATCACTTATTCGATACGAAGGTTCCAACAAGGACTCTCTGTCTCTCTGTCTGTCACTCTTTCTCTCCCCTTCCCTCCTTCCTTCTTTCCTTTCTTCCTTCCATCCTTCCATCCTTCCATCCTTTCCTTCCTTTCTTCCTTTCTTCCTTCCTTTCTTTCTTTCTTTCTTTCTTTCTTTCTTTCTTTCTTTCTTTCTTTCTTTCTTTCTTTCTTTCTTTCTTTCTTTCTTTCTTTCTTTCTTTCTTTCTTTCTTTCTTTCTTTCTTTCTTTCTTTCTTTCTTTCTTTCTTTCTTTCTTTCTTCCTTCCTTCCTTCCTTCCTTCCTTCCTTCCTTCCTTCCTTTCTTTCTTTCTTTCTTTCCTTTTTTCCTTTTTTCCTTTTTTCCTTTTTTCCTTTTTTTTTCTTTTTTTCTTCTTTCTTTCTTTCTTTCTTTCTTTCTTTCTTTCTTTTTTTCTTTTTTTCTTTTTACTCTTTTTCTTTTTTTATTTCTTTCCTTCCTTCCTTTCATCCTTCCTTCCTTCCCTCCCTTCTCCACTATGAGTAAAACCTCGGTCATACTAATTTGCATACACTTTACAGTTGTATATAGTATGCATTCACACATGTTTCTTGCGTGTTGCAGGCTGACGAAGTGTGTGTATTCTACTCTGTACGACATGAGGTCGGCTTGACAAGAGCAACAGTAGGCACTGGCCTAGCAGCATGACTACTTGACAGCTTGACAAGCTTTTAACTGGGAAAACTAGTGTGTTGTGCATTATGATGATAAGAATGATGGAGATGATGAGGATGACGATGACGACAGTGGTGATGATGAAGGTGATGATGATGTGCTGTTAGTGGTGATTGACGATGAAGATGAAGATGGAGGTGAAGATGATGATAATGATAATGATGATAGGAGGAGGAGGTGGAATCGACGACCAGACAAACATACCAATGTGACAATCAAGTAGAAGAGCCACGCAAACAGGAAAGCAGACAACCAGAAAGGGGCGAACCGAACAAGTGCCACGCAAGCAAGCAGACAACCAGAAAGGATGAGCAGACTGACAAGCAGGGCAAGCAGGCAAGCAAGCAGGCGAGACAAGTAACCAGACAGGAGGAGCAAATGGGGAAGCAGACGGGACGAGGCGAACAAGCAGGCAAGCAGGCAGGCAGTCAAGCAGGTGCATCCTCCGGCCACACAAGGAGGAAGAACCTGGCTCTGCCCGCATGCCTCGCCTTCGGGTCAGTCAACCGGCCGCGAAAAGACGGGGAAAAGGCTCGTTCTGCATCTGGAAGGCTCAGTGAGTGAGGGAGTTAGTGAGCGAATGAGTGAGAGAGTAAGTGAGAGAGTAAGTGAGAGAGTGAGTGAGAGAGTGAGCGAGCTGGCGAGTGAGCTAGTGAGCTAGTAAGCGAGCAAGTGACTGACTGACTGATCGAGCGAGTAAGTGGATGAATAAGTGAGTGATTGGGTAAGACTCACATATGTTTCCCATCAAAGAGTGGGTGCGTAAATGAGTAAGCTCGCGCGCGCGAGAGAGAGAGACGGGAGGGAGAAAAACAAACATAATCAGATAGAACTTCTGTTCTATCTGATTATGTTTGTTTTTCTCCCTCCCGTCTCTCTCTCTCTCGCGCGCGAGCTTATTCATTACTCACCCCCCCCCAAAAAAAAAAATAATAATAATAAAAATAATAATAACAATAATAATAATAAATAAAATAATAATAATAACAATAATAATAATAAATAAAATAATAATAATAATAATAATAATAATAATAATAATAATAATAATAATAATGATAATGATAATGATAATGATAATGATAATGATAATGATAATGATAATGATAATGATAATGACAATGACAATGACAATGATTATGATAATAATAAATAAAAAAACATGACTTCCCAACACCTCCCCAAATCAACACACTCCTTGAGCGATTAAGCAAGGACAAGGCCGCGGTGGACGCCAGAAAACACGAAAACAACGAGGAGAACAAGACGAAACGACGGACGTAGCCCGACCTTCCACCGCGGTCGAATTCGTCCGTGTGAAATGAAGGCAACGTGGCACACTCCAGGCGTATGCGTAATTATCACATTGTGCGTACACAAACTAGTATGTGTCTTGCCATTTGGTGGGAGTGGGAGGTGGAGAGGGAGGTGGAGAGGGAGGTGGAGAGGGAGGTGGAGAGGGAGGGAGGGAGGGAGGGAGGGAGGGAGGGAGGGAGGGAGGGAGGGAGGGAGGGAGGGAGGGAGGGAGGGAGGGAGGGAGGGAGGGAGGGAGGGAAGGTGAGAGGGAGGGCGGGAGGGGGAAGGAGAGAAAAGAGAAGGAAAGAGAAGAGAAGGGAAGGGATGGGAAAGGGAGATAGTGAGTGAATGAGTAGATGAGTGAGTCAATGAGTAGATGAGTGAGTCAATGAGTAGGTGACTGTGACTGACTAATTGGCTGACTGAGCATGACACCGGGAATGGAAATGAGTGACAATGAGAAGCATGAGTAAATATTCAGAGTGTACAGGCGCCCCCCCCCCCTCCCCCTGCATTGGCCGCCCTCCCCGGAATCCCCACGCCCGCCCAACACAATCTATTCGTTAAATGTTTTTACTGCTTATAACTTCCCAAGACATCACCCGCGCCGACCGCAGAGCACCGCCCGCAGCCACACCACAACCTTCATGAAGTACGAACAGATCAACAAACACACAGGGACGGACAAACAGACACTCGAACAGACAGACCGACGAACCGACAGACATAGGGATAGACAAACAGACACAGGGACAGACAAACACACAGGGACAGACAGGCAGACACTTGAATAGATAAACGCATACAGGGACATACAGACACACGCACCGACAAAAAGACACAAGGACAGACAAACAGATACAGACAAAGACAGCCACTGATATAGGGAAATATGCAAATGCGCAGATTGACCAAAATGAAGAAACTGATAACAAAGAGACACGTAAGCATAAATACGGGATATGCAAACAAACTGACTACACGGACACAGATTGATGATATACAAGCCTTTACACAGGAAAACAATACACAGACACACAAATACAAGATTCATACGTACAGATTGTCTCCCCTAGATAAGCTATATATGTGCAGAAAGAACACAGACAAACAAGACAGAGATACACATAAAAAAAAAATGTTAAAAAATGTATATAGGAATTCACACAGCCGCGTACCCACGGACGCACGCACGCTCGCACACACACAGATCCGTATGCAAATAGCCGTTTCACCTCACTATGGACGGGGGGGGGGGGGGGGTTGCACACCGGAAACGTTTTGACAAGCAGCAGCGATGATTAAACTTAAGAACCAATTACCTAACCACCGCTCGTCCAAGGATTTTTTTTAAATCGACCGTTAAGTGCGAAGCGAAATTACCCCCCCCCTCTCCCCCCCCCTCCTCCAGTTGATTGCGTAGCTAAATGTTCATACTGGAGACAATACAATTACCTACTACAATAAGGTACAATGTAAAGTGTTGTTCGTAAAAAATAAAATAAAAAGGGTGTATGGCAGTAGCGGGGGTAGGGGGGTGGGGGTTTCTTTCCTCCCTCTCCCTCCCCCATCATAGAAAAAACGGCCTTAATTTCCTCTTCGCAACAATTTTCCTTGCAATTCAACAGCCCTTCATTTTTTCCTACTTCCGCCAAAACGCATTAATTCCGGGGACGAATCGTATTGTCGGACTAACTTTTTGTCTTCTCTTCTCTCCACCTTTCCCATCTTCCTTCGTTCTCCTTCTCCTCTTCTCTCTGCCTCTCAAACTTCCGTCTCTCCCTCTCTCTATCATTCCTACTTCCTACTTCCCTTTCTTCTCCCGTTTTCCATTTTCCTATCTCCATCTCTTTCTCTCTACTTCTCCCTCCCCTTCCTCTCTCTCCCTCTCCCTCTCCCTCTCCCTCTCCCTCTCCCTCTCCCTCTCCTTCTCCTTCTCCTTCTCCTTCTCCTTCTCCTTCTTCTCCTCCTCCTCCTTCTTCCCCTTCACGTTTCCCTTCTCCTCTCTCTTCCTTCCTCCTTCCTCTCTCTTCCTTCCTCCTTCCTCTCTCTTCCTTCCTCCTTCCTCTCTTCCTCCTTCCTCTCTCTTCCTTCCTCCTTCCTCTCTTCCTTCCTCCTTCATCTCTTCCTTCCTCCTTCATCTCTTCCTTCCTCCTTCCTCTCTTCCTTCCTCCTTCATCTCTTCCTTCCTCCTTCCTCTCTTCCTTCCTCCTTCATCTCTCTTCCTTTCTCCTTCCTCTCTCTTCCTTCCTCCTTCCTCTCTTCCTTCCTCCTTCATCTCTCTTCCTTTCTCCTTCCTCTCTCTTCCTTCCTCCTTCCTCTCTTCCTTCCTCCTTCATCTCTCTTCCTTTCTCCTTCCTCTCTCTTCCTTCCTCCTTCCTCTCTTCCTTCCTCCTTCATCTCTTCCTTCCTCCTTCATCTCTCTTCCTTTCTCCTTCCTCTCTCTTCCTTCCTCCTTCATCTCTCTTCCTTCCTCCTTCATCTCTCTTCCTTCCTCCTTCCTCTCTTCCTTCCTCCTTCCTCTCTTCCTTCCTTCTACCTCTATTTATCTATTCCTCTCTTCCTCCTTCCTCCTTCCTCTATTCCTCTCTTCCTCCTTCCTCTATTCCTCTCTTCCTCCTTCCTCTATTCCTCCCTTCCTCCTTCCTCTCTTTCTCTCTCCCTCCTTCCTCTCTCTCCCTCCTCCCTCTCTTCCTATTCTTCCTTCCAGCTTCCTCTCTTCCTAGTCTTCATTCCTCCTTCATCCTTCCTCCTTCCTCCTTCCTCCTTCCTCTCTTCCTCTCTTCCTCTCCTTCCTTCCCCCTTCCTCCCCTCCCCACTCCTGCCCTCCTGCCGCGCCTCTAGTGTGTGGACATGAGTCAGACATGTTAAATATATCCTTCCTTTATTTGTGTTCGTTTCCTCCTTGAACCGAGACACCAAGGAGCACTCGCGCTCATCCTTGAAGGAGAGAGGGGGAGGGGGGGAGGGAGGGAGGAGGGAAGAAAGGGAGGAGGGAAGGAAGGGAGGAGGGAAGATAGGGAGGGAGGGAGGCAGGAAGGTAGGGAGTGGAGGGAAGAAGGGAGTGGAGGGAGGAGGGAAGGGAGGGAGTGGAGGGAGGGAGGAGGGAAGGGAGGGAGTGGAGGGAGGGAGGAGGGAAGGGAAGGGAGGGAGGTAGGAGGGATGGGAAGGGAGGAAGGGAGGGAGGGAAAAAGATAAACGAGTTGAATGAGAAAAAAGGAAGAAAGAAAGAAAGAGAGGGAATACAGGGAGGCCCCAAAAGGGAAAGGAGGCTCAAAGAAAAAGGAAAAGGAAGGGTCAAAGAAATCGAAAGAGCAAGAGGCCAGGGCATCGCAGAGGACGGGCTCCTCCGTCAGAAAGACTGCGAAACCAAACGTCGCCGCCGCGTTGCATCGCTGCTTCTTCCGCGCGACAAAGTGGGACACAATTACAAGAAAAACCGCCTACGAAAATCCTGAAAAACACCCGACTTACAAACAGTTTGCCATTTCTTTGCAACAGCCACAAAGAAAAGTTTAATATCAAAAATGACATATAATTTGGCTAAAAGACTCAAATTACCTTCCTCGCAATTGAGTCATTCCAATCCTCGAAAAGCGACAGTCATGGCGGAACCAAATATCGACTTGAAATTATTGTCCAGACACAGAGAGGCTGCGACATAAAATTCACGGGTTTATCGAAGCTGAATCGAATACTTCTTGGGGTAAAACCAATAAGTGACGCTTAGTTAACGATCCTCCTCCCCTTTCTCTTCCTCCTTCACTTACAGGCATGAAGGAAAAAAAACATTATGTACAATTTTATATCCCTTACATATTCACATATTCACATACTCTCACACTCACTCTCCTTTCCCTCTCCCTCTCCCTCTCCTTCACATTCACTTTCACTGAAACATATTTTTTTTAAAGAACACTTTCATTGACACAGACCAACCGTCCACCCGCTATCATTATCTTCAGCGATTCATCACCACTATCACCTCTGCACTATCATCAAGCATCTCTGATCAGGAGGAGGTCACTCTTGGGAGGCCGTGACCCCGCCTGACCTGGTGTGGCCTGGCTTGACATACTCCTGCTTTTGCTCGCTGTGACCTTCCTATTCCCTTCCACTTCCCTCTCTGTCTAGTCATTTCACACTCGACTGATTAGGGTGTGTGGGAGGGAGGGAAGGAGGGAGGGAGGGAGAGAGATGCGTTCTAGGGAAGGAAGGAGGGACGAGGGAGGGAGGGAGGGAGGGAGGGAGGGAGGGAGGGAGGGAGGGAGGGAGGGAGGGAGGGAGGGAGGGAGGGAGGGAGGGAGGGAGGGAGGGTGGGAGGGAGGGAGGGTGGGAGAGAGAGAGAGGGATGCGTGGTAGGGAGGGAGGGAGGAGAGAGGGGAGGGAGGGAAGGAGGAAGAAGGGACGGAGTGACGTGTCTAGGAAGGAGGGAATGGGGGTGGGAGTACGGAAGGGGAGAGGAGGGCGGGAGGGAGGAAGGGAGAGGAAACATCTCATACTTGTGTAATTAAGCGTGGTTGTGCAACCTAGTCTTGGAATACCTAGCATTAGAACCCACATAACCTTTCGATATAAATATTGCATTAGCCGAAAAAAACAGAAAAAATGGCAAACAAGCTACCTAACCTTGACAGCTCAAAAAGTCAATAACAACGAATATTTCTCCAAAATAGAAAAAAAGTTCATGGGGGTCTCCCACACTAACAACATAAAAAAGTAACGAGGTCAAATCTTGCAAATCAACACCAAAAAAGGTAAATCGCCACGCCAACAAATCTAGCGACAAAGATACATTTCCCTTACTAACAACAACAAAGATCATTCCAAGCAAGTACATACAAGCAAGCAGAAAAAAGAGTGATAAAAGAGAGAGAGAGAGAGAGAGAGAGAGAGAGAGAGAGAGAGAGAGAGAGAGAGAGAGAGAGAGAGAGAGAGAGAGAGAGAGAGAGAGAGAGAGAGAGAACGGTAATTGCGGAGCGGAAACCTAAATATCAAGGGAACAAGGGAAATACGTTATTTTAGTTCACTCGCAAACTCACTCAACTGCCCACCCAATACATGACCTCCATTGACCCACTGCAAACTTACCCCGCCCCCTGGCCACGCCCCTACCCACCGCCAACCTACCCATTCATAAACCCACCAACAAAACCACAAACACATTAATCACTATCAACCCACCGCTTACCTAACCCACCGAATGCCCACCACCACCCGACTTCCCGCCCATCACCGCCCACCACCGCCACCACCCATCTTCCCGCCCACCACCGCCACCACCCAACTTCCCGCCCACCACCACCCAGCCCACCGCCCACCATCTCAGGCGGGCAAGGCCATCCGTCCGTCCTTTTCCTCGGCAAACATACCCGGCGCATGAAATTCCCAGAACCTCAACAGGACACGCGCGGGATAACGAGGAAGCTGAACTGGGCTGTAAAGTGGGGAGGAGGCGAGACAGGGCCGCGTTCATCTGCTGTGGGCGTGGGCGTGGGCGTGTGGGTGGGTGTGTGGGTGGGGGTGTTGGGGGTGTGGGTGGGGGTGTGGGGGAGGGTGTGGGAGTGTAAAGGAGGCACGGGTGTGGGGGAGGAATTGGGGAGGATGTGTGCGTGTGTGGGTGTGCATGACTGAGTGTGGGAGAGGGTGTGGATGCATGAGAGAGTGTGGAGGTGGAGGGTATACGAGTGTGGGAGTATAGGGTAGGGCTAGGAGAGGGGGGGCAAGGGAAGTTGTAAGTGTGGGGAGGGGTTACAGGGTGTTGTGTGAGAAAGGGTGCGTGGGCGTCCAATATTGCGTCTAAGTGAATGTGCGAGTGTTGGAAAGTGTCTGTATATACTGTTATTTATAGAAGTCACAAAACTTGACACATTATGTCATCATCTGTCAAAATAATTACTGCCAGACTGGGTTACTAATGACTCTCCCGCCGGGGCAATTCTCTCATATTTCCCCTGATAACTAGTCACATTCAGTGAGGACAACATGATTTAGTAACTACAGCTAATCGCGTCAATTAACTAGAGGTAATCAGTCCCGACCAATTAAGGTAATCTTCTGTAATAAGCTCAGGGTTGTTATATAATTGTTATCGCCTACGGTCACTGCAAATAACAAAGGGCAAAGGGATACCACGTCTGTTAAATTAAATTTGAATTTCCCGCATATTCACGTGTAAAGCTACTTACAGTCTAAGTCATGGGCAATTTTCTTCGAATCTAAAAAACAACAAAAAGGAGAAACCGGGCATCCTCCCCCCTTCCCCTAATCTCTTCCCTTACAAACACAAAATACCAACAAACACAACAACCGGATCTGCACTACACACACGCTGAGGTTTTCAAATCCCTTTCACGAAGGCGCAGCTCGAAGGCGCTCGTACGCCTCGACAGGGCCCGTAACAGGTGTTCTGGTCTGTCATAACAGGTGTTCAACTCGCGAGAAGGCTACTCGGCCACTTAAAGAATATATACAAAGTGATAAAAGCGAAAAAACAGACGGGGTAGTGGCGCGTCCTCATTTTTGTGTGCAACTGTTGCATTAGTCTGATCATTACCAAATCGGTACTAAATTGAACATTAAAATTAAGTTTGCGTAATTTATCACTATCATCTTAAGAAGCAGCAACAGCGTTACTATTATTATAATTATTGTCATTATTACTGATATAAGAGTGTGTGTGTGTGTGTGTGTGTGTGTGTGTGTGTGTGTGTGTGTGTGTGTGTGTGTGTGTGTGTGTGTGTGTGTGTGTGTGTGTTCTTGTGCGTGTGTGTGTTCTTGTGCGTGTGCGTGTGCGTGTGCGTGTGCGTGTGCGTGTGCGTGTGCGTGTGCGTGTGCGTGTGCGTGTGCGTGTGCGCGTGCGTGTGCGTGTGTGTGTGAGTGTGTGCGTGTGCGCGTGTGTGCGTGTGTGCGTGTGCGCGTGCGCGCGTGTGTGCGTGTGTGCTTCAATGTTAGTGCCTTTCCTGTGCGTGTGCACCTAATCAGACGTTCTCCTGACCAGGCTGTTGGCAGTGCAACGGACAGACCCCCATAACAGTCCACTCAACAGGAACCCCAGCATTTCCTCGCCAATTCAACCTTCACACAGGAGTGTACTTATCCCAAGGCGAGAACTGAGTGACCTTGACTCCTACGTGCGTCCGCTGTCATACCTGTGGAAAAAGAGAAAAAAACAATATTAGTTCAGAAGAGAGTAAGATCAACTTCTTTTTCGTGCCCTCTATTATAAAGTCGATTGATATTTTCCTTGTTTTCGCCTGTGCTCGGACATGGGAGTATGCGAGGCCGAGAGACGCGGAAATAGGGTTAGAGGTTCAATGAGGACTCACTATCTATCTATCTATCTATCTATCTATCTATCTATCTATCTATCTATCATTCTATCTATCCATCCATCCATCTTATTCGTCTCTGTCTCTGTCTCTGTCTCTGTCTCTGTGTCTGTCTCTGTGTCTGTCTCTGTGTCTGTCTCTGTGTCTGTCTCTGTGTCTGTCTCTGTGTCTGTCTCTGTGTCTGTCTCTGTGTCTGTCTCTGTGTCTGTCTCTGTGTCTGTCTCTGTCTCTGTCTCTGTCTCTGTGTCTGTCTCTGTGTCTGTCTCTGTGTCTGTCTCTGTGTCTGTCTCTGTGTCTGTCTCTGTGTCTGTCTCTGTGTCTGTCTCTGTGTCTGTCTCTGTCTCTGTCTCTGTCTCTGTCTCTGTCTCTGTCTCTGTCTCTGTGTCTGTCTCTGTCTCTGTCTCTGTCTCTGTCTCTGTCTCTGTCTCTGTCTCTGTGTCTGTGTCTGTGTCTGTGTCTGTGTCTGTGTCTGTCTCTGTCTCTGTCTCTGTCTCTGTCTCTGTCTCTGTGTCTGTCTCTGTGTCTGTGTCTGTGTCTGTGTCTGTGTCTGTGTCTGTGTCTGTCTCTGTGTCTGTCTCTGTGTCTGTCTCTGTGTCTGTGTCTGTGTCTGTGTCTGTCTCTGTCTCTGTCTCTGTCTCTGTCTCTGTCTCTGTCTCTGTCTCTGTCTCTGTCTCTGTCTGTGTCTGTGTCTGTGTCTGTGTCTGTGTCTGTGTCTGTGTCTGTCTCTGTCTCTGTCTCTGTGTCTGTGTCTGTGTCTGTGTCTGTGTGTGTCTGTCGCTATCTCTGTCTCTGTCTCTGTGTCTGTGTCTGTGTCTGTGTCTCTGTCTGTCTCTTTTTCTCTCTCTTTCTCTCTCTCTTTCTCTCTCTCCCCCTCTTTCTCATCGTCTTTCTCTCTCTCTCCTCCGTCGACTTGTCTGTTCGTTTCTCTGTCTCTGTCTTGCTATGTTTCCCTGTGTATGGATAAGAATTTGCACATTAACACAGGTAAACGTGCGTGGGGACGTGTGTATCTTTTTTTGCCCTACTCCCTCCCCCCCTCCCCTTCTCCATTCCTCCATCTCCCTCCTCTTGCCCCTCACCCCCCCCCCCCTGCGCGCCAAAACACGTGGATCACCGCGACATCCCCCCCCTCTCCTCCCCCCACCTCGTCGCTGGGCACGAGAGTATCAACTGAATCGTCGCCCGGTTATCTTATCTCCGTAAGTGTCCACGATAAGCCTTTCCTTTCCGGACACTAAGAAAGAAAATGTTTACAGGCTTCTCGGTCTCAGTGCCTTTATAATAATAATAATAATAATAATAATAATAATAATAATAATAATAATAATAATAATAATAATAATAATAATAATAATAATAGAGTAAAAGGGCGATCAACCTCACATCTAAAAAAAAAAAAAATCACACGGAAGTAATCTCTCTAAGGACTCCCACCCCCCAACCCCACCCCACGCCAAAAACACTGCGTGCGCCCGCAGTTCATACCAGGCTTAGGAATACCTTACCCCACCCCGTATGCCCCCAACCCTACCAGCTATCCCAACCCCAACCCCTTTGACTTACCCCTTTCCTCCCCCCCTACCCATCACCTCACTCCCTACGCTACCCCAACTCTAACCCTTACGTTCCACCCTTCCACCCCTCACCCCCACCCCACCCCTTGAGCTTCCCCTTCCCCCATCCCCTGCCCTACCCCTCCCCCTACTAGCCAGAGAGCAGCCAGCCAGGAACGCCAAGTCATAATACCCAAGTCGGACAGCTCGGCCACTTGCACTGCTGTCCACTGCTAGCCCGGATCTACTAGGGTATGCGAGGATGTATGAGGGTGTGTGAGAATGTATGAGGGTATGTGGGGATGGATGAGGGTATGTGGGGATGGATGAGGGTATGTGGGGATGGATGAGGGTATGTGGGGAAGGATGAGGGTATGTGGGGATGGATGAGAGTATGTGGGGATGGATGAGAGGGTATGTGGGGATGTATGAGGGTATGTGGGGATGGATGAGGGTATGTGGGGATGGATGAGGGTATGTGGGGATGGATGAGGGTATGTGGGGATGGATGAGGGTATGTGGGGATGGATGAGGGTATGTCAGGATGTATGAGGGTATGTGGGGATGGATGAGGGTATGTGGGGATGGATGAGGGTATGTGGGGATGGATGAGGGTATGTGGGGATGGATGAGGGTATGTGGGGAAGGATGAGGGTATGTGGGGATGGATGAGAGTATGTGGGGATGGATGAGAGGGTATGTGGGGATGGATGAGGGTATGTGGGGATGGATGAGGGTATGTGGGGATGGATGAGGGTATGTGGGGATGGATGAGGGTATGTGGGGATGGATGAGGGTATGTGGGGATGGATGAGGGTATGTGGGGATGGATGAGGGCACGTGAATATGAACGAGGGTATGAAGGATGTTGAAAATCAGTCTAATATACGCAGCGCATGATGAAATGATGAACGAAGTGAATTGTTCAATAATTACTACAGAGATAGACACCCGACACATATTCCCCCCGGCCCCTGTTTACATGGCAGGTGTTCTTCACGCCCGCATACACAGACATACATACATTAACAATAGGGAAAGACGCCACCTTTAATTACAAATAGGTTCTTAGGTTAGTGAAACCATTTCTCTTAGTAAAATACACGACACATAGATCGTTGCACACAGGATACAGTATAAAACACGCAACACACTGTTAAGACTATGCATAGTATAAAATATTATGTACGAGGCAGGGGGAAAAGTACGGTGCGGGGAACATGCTCCGCAAACGGTACCCGACGAACGATACAATGTACACGGTGCACCCGAATCCCAGGCCCTGCAAGAGGTTTCGGCGAACCCCTTTCGAACCGTCGCTGCGATGTGGTTTCCGCGCCAATGGGTTTGTTGCAGCGCCAGTGCCGGTCTGGCAACGACGATGGCGTTGTGGGTGCTCGGTCTTCTTTTCGTGCAGTAATGGCAACACTGACGGGGGGGGGGGGTCCTCTTTACTCGCCACTTGTTAGGTCTAAATTAATGCCAAGGCCTAGCGCTGTTACCTATGACAAGGAGGAGTTTTAGGAGAATCCGCGTCATTTGAAATGACACACAAGTTCTACACAGCCTAGCCATAACATCAACAAGGATAACAGACAACCTTCAATATACGTTAAACAATTAATGAACGAAGTAGGATAAAATAAACAGACGTCGTTAAATAAAACAACTCATATAGGATTATATAATACGATATGTATACACGTACATATATATACATATAGCCTATTTACACACATACATATACATTTACACACATTTAGCATTCACACACCTAGCACATGGAATCAATCTCATAGCTCTTCCCAGTCTATTTTGTTGTTCAAAGGCTTCACTCTCGTATTCATCTCACGCTCTCCACCAGAGTTGCAATGACACCTAAACATTACAAGTAAAAATATTAAAAATGTACATCCAAAATATGAAATATCGGGGTAACAGGGATGGGGGTAAAGGGTAAGCGTAATGGGGTGGGGGTCAGGGTAATGGGGTGGGGGTTAAGGGAACGGGGTGGGGGTTAGGGTAACGGGGTGGGGGTCAGGGTAACGGGGTGGGGGTTAAGGTAACGCGGTGGGGGGTATGGTAACGGGGTTGGGGTTAGGGTAACGGGGTGGGGGTTAGGGTAATGGGGTGGGGGTTAGGGTAACGGGGTGGGGGTTAGGGTAACGGGGTGGGGGTTAGGGTAACGGGGTGGGGGGTAGGGTAATGGGGTGGGGGTTAGGGTAACGGGGTGGGGGTTAGGGTAACGGGGTGGGGGTTAGGGTAATGGGATGGGGGTTAGGGTAACGGGGTGGGGGTTAGGGTAACGGGGTGGGGGTTAGGGTAACGGGGTGGGGGTTAGGGTAACGGGGTGGGGGTTAGGGTAACGGGGTGGGGGTTAGGGTAACGGGGTGGGGGGTTAGGGTAACGGGGTGGGGGGTTGAGTAATGGGTGTGGGGGTTAGGGTAACGGGGTGGGGGTAGGGTAATGGGAGTGGGGAGTGGGGGGTTAGGGGTAATGGTGGTGGGGGGCAATGGGGGGTAAACAAGACGAAACAAAAGTGCTTCAGTGTGTGGTCAGCGACGTGACACCGAAGACAATACCCGTTATCGTTACTGCCGGAGGGAGGGGGTCCTGGCACCACCTGCTGTTCCCGGCGCGACTGCTGCCACCACCGCCGACAACAATAACCAAACGACCCGTGAAAACCACAAAAAACACGACTGAAGGAAGGGAAAAAAGCGAGAAATAAGGACAGCGAAACCGGACGAGTTGCACGCGCCGGTATCCGCGAGAAGGCAATGCGAAATCCAGAGCGGCGAGGGAGTCGGGTATTTAAAAGAGCGAAAACTAAAAAGATTAATGTTAAATAGGATGATAAGCGAGGAATAAGGAACCCAACAGGCAGGAGCGCTAGCAGTCAAGCAGAAAAACACTCGTCTTGTGGTCTGACAAAAGCAAAACACCATTGGGTGGAAAAGGAATATCCCGCGAGGCCTTGGCTGACCGCAGCGCCAAATCCAGACAACACCTGGGTGAAGGCGACACCTGTTGGCTAGGAAAGAGAGGGAGAGAGGGAGAGAGGGAGGGAGGGAGGGAGAGAGGGAGGGAGGGAAGGAGGGAGGGAGGGAGGGAGGGAGGGAGGGAGGGAGGGAGAGAGGGAGGGAGAGAGGGAGGGAGAGAGTGAGGGAGGGAGGGAGTGAGGGAGGGAGGGAGGGAGGGAGGGAGAGAGGGAGAGAGAGAGAGAGAGAGAGAGAGAGAGAGAGAGAGAGAGAGAGAGAGAGAGAGTAAGAGGGAGAGAGGGAGAGAGGGAGAGAGGGAGAGAGGGAGAGAGAGAGAGAGAGAGAGTAAGAGGGAGAGAGAGAGAGAGAGAGAGAGAGAGAGAGAGAGAGAGAGAGAGAGAGAGAGAGAGAGAGAGAGAGAGAGAGAAAGAGAGAGAGAGAGAGAGAGAGTAAGAGGGAGAGAGAGAGAGAAGAGAGGGGTAAGGGGGGAGAGAGAAGAGAGGGGGGTAAGTGGAGAGGAGAGAGAGAGAGGGAGGAGAGAGTAAAAGGGGGAGAGGGAGAGAGGGATAGAGGGAGGAGGGAGAGAGAGAAAAGAGAGAGAGTAAGGGGGGAGGAGGAAGGAGAGAGCGAGAGAGAGGAGAGAGAGGGGAGAGAAGAAGGAGAAAGAATAGAGAGAGAGAGAGAAGAAGAGGAGAAAGAGAGGGGAGAGAGAGTAAGAGGGGAGAGAGAGAGGAGAGAGAGGAGACGAGATGCGATGAAGAGAGAGAGAGAGAGAGAGATGAGGAGAGAGAGTAGAGAGGAGATGGGGAGAGGGAGAGGGGGGAGAGAGAGGGAGAGAGGGAGAGGGGAGAGGGAGGGGAGGAGAGAGGGAGAGAGTAAGAGGGAGAGAGAAGGGGAGAGAGAGAGAGGGAGGAGAAGAGAGAGAGAGAGGGAGGTGAGAGAGAAGAGAAAGAGGAGAGAGAGAGAGAGAGAGGGGTAAGAGGGGGAGTGAGAGAGGGGGGAGGGGGAGTAAGGGGAGAGGAGAGAGAAAAGGGAGAGGGAGAGAGAGAGGAGGGAGGAGAGAGGAGTGAAAGGGGAGGTTGGGGAGGTGAGAGGAGAGAGGAGAGAAGAGAGAGAGAGGGAAAAAGAGAGAGAGAGAGAGAGGAGTAAGAGGGGAGAGAGAGAGGAGAGAGAGAGAGAGGAGAGAGAGGAAAAGAGAGAGAGAGAGGAGAGGGGTAAGAGGGAGAGAAGAGGGGAGAGAGAGTATGGGGAGAGAAGAGGGAGGAGTAAGAGGGGAGAGAGAGAAGAGAGAGAGAGAAAGATGATTGAGAGAGAGAGAGAAGGAAGAGAGTAAGAGAGATGAGGGGAGGAGTTAAAAGGGAGAGAGAGAGGAGAGAGGTGGGAGAGTTTGAGGAGAGAGGGAGGTGAGGTGAGAGAGCGTATGGAAGAGAGAGAGAGAGAGAGAGAGGAGAGAGAGAGAGAGAGAGGAGAGAGAGAGGAGGGGAGGGGGGGGGGAAGAGAATGAGAGAAAGAAAGAGCGCAAGCCGGTGTGGTTAATAGAGAGGGAAATAAAATGACAAATTTTAGGCAGACGGGCAAAACCAAGCAAAACAAGAGAGAGCCATACACTAGTTTAAAGAAGAAGAAGAAGAAACCGCAGCGGTCTGCCCGACGGCGAACACCCACAAGTGCAGCAAACTCAGCCCAACTTACGTAACTGTTTAAGAGGACAAAATATCCCTAGCGCACGCTCCTCCTCATGCTTGCTCTCCGGTGACACAACAACCCACATTCACTGTCGGATGAGCTGGCTATCGGTATTATTGTTGTGTTGTTGTTGTTGTTGTTGTTACTGTTGTTGTTACTGTTGTTGTTGTTGTTGTTGTTGTTGTTGTTGTTGTTGTTGTTGTTGTCCCCCTCTTCCACTCTCTCTTCCTTTCCTTTTACCTCTCCCTTTCTCTTCTTTCTCTTCCTTCCTTTCCCTATTCCCCTCCCCTTCCTTCTTTTTCTTTCTCTTTCTCTCCCTCTCCCCTTCACATTCCCCTCTCCCTCTCCCTCTCCCTTATCCCCCCCTCGCTTTCTCCTCTCCCTTTCCCGCTCGCTCTCTCTCCTTTTTCCATCCCCCCGTCCGTCCTCCGTCGCCGTCCCTCTTTCTCCCCCCCCCCCCCTCGACCACTAGAGTCTCCGTCTCCCTCTCCCTCCCCCTGTCTGTCAGATATTACCACCCAAACGACCCGGCTCCGCGCCCCCACCTGTTGCGTCCGGATTTTCGGGTTTGCCTCCTTCCTAAATCCGTTTATCCGGACAGCGAAACCGGACGAGTTGCACACGCCTGTATCCGCAAGAAGTGGATGCGAAATCTAGTGAGACGAGAGAGTTGGGTATTTCAAAGAGCGAAAACTAAAATGATTAATGTTTCTGGTACACAACATCCTGGCTCAAAAATCATTCTAGTGAAACATTGGGGTATTTCTAAATGCGCCGTATATACACACACTCACATAATAATAGTAATAATAATAATAATAGTAACAATAATAATAATAATAATAATAATAATAATAATAAATAACAAAATATAACCAAAAACTATATTAGAAGTAGTAGTAGCAGTAATATGAATAACGAAAACGACAACAATAATAATAATCATAATATTAATAATAAACAAATAATAAACCCATATTCCAAAATCACAAGGATTAAGTGTTAATATTCTTCACCTAACTAAACTGCAAAAAAATATACATTATATTTTAAAAAATCTAACTTGTCCCATGGGGAGAGTTTACGCCAGATCTTGCGAAGATGTAAACAAGATCGCCTATTGCCAGCTTTGTTTACATTTCCGGTCCCTTTTTAAGCAAAGAAAGATCGCCAAGGTTGAGAATAAAATACCGTAACTCAACTGAACATTAACATTATACTATGTCATGATCGCTTAGCCTTTAAAAAATAAGCCTCCTCCACAAAAACACAATTATAATCGTTCCCCCGCGTCATAACAGCCGATACCATGTAAAAAGAAACGTTTTAAGGAATAATAAAGCCATGACTTGTCATAGTAATTTTCAATAGAGTCTTGGCAGCGTGTTTTAAATTCCATGGCAGCTGAGAAAGGCTGGGAATAGTTTGGATGAGTGTGTATACAAGAAGGCTTTTCTTGTCTGTGTCCGCCCATTTCCGCCAATTCCCGTCCATCTCCCTTCCGCCCATTGCCCATCTTCTTCCCCGCCCGATGTACATTTATGTAATGCTTCTCTAATATGAGGAGGGAAAAAAAAACAGTTTTTGGAAAGAGGAAGGAAGAAATGAAGACAGAGGAGCAGGAAAGAGAGAGTGAATGAGAGGGAGGAGTGAGATTAGATGAGAGAAGAGTCGGACCAGATGAGACGTAGAGAGGGTAGTGCGAGAGAGAGTAGAGAGAGAGAGTGATGATGAGAGAGAGAGATGAGAGAAATGAGGAGTGTGAAAGGGAAATGATGAGAGAGAAAAGAATTGAGGAGAGAGAAAAGATTGTTTGAGAGACGAGATGAATGACGTGATGAGAGAATGATTGTGAGAGAGAGAAGTATGAGGTAGAGGAGAGAAAGGGAATGGGATGGTAGAGTAAAAGGTATGTCGAGAGAGAGATTGTATGGGAGCAGATAGATAGAATGTGATGAGTAGAAAGAATGAGAGTGAGAATAGAGTGGAGATGGGAGGTGTGGAATGTTTGTGGTTGAGAGAGTAAGTATGAGATGGATGAGGGAAAGAATGAGGTGTAGAGAGATTTGAATGTGATGTGAGAGAGAAAGAATGAGAGAAGAGTGATGAGAGAGAAGAAAAGTATGAGAGGAGCGAGATGAGAGACGAGAGAGAGTCGAAGAGAGAGAGAGAGATGAGAGAGAGAGAGAGAGAGAGGACCGACGCGAGAGAGGAGAGAAGAGAGAGGGGAGAGAGGACAGACAGAGAGAGAAAGAGAGTGATGAGAGAGAGTAGGGACAGAGGAGAGAGATATCCTTTGAGAGAGAGAGATGGAGAGAGCGAAGAGAGACAGAACAGGACAGAGAGACGAGAGAGAGAGAGAAGAGAGTGAACAGTGAGAGTGAGGTGAGAGGATGAGTGAGAGAGTGGATGAGAGAGCTGAGAGAGAGCGTGAGAGAGTGAGAGTGAGGAGAGTGAGAGAGAAGAAGAGATGCGCAGAGAGAGAGAGCTTGAAGAGATGGAGAGATAGATGAGATTCAGATGAGAATGACTGGGAGAAGAGAGAGAGGAGAATGAGAGAGAGAGAACGAATGAGCGACTGTAATGAGGAGAGAGAAAGAACTGAGCGGCGAACGAATGAGAGAGAGAGGGAGCGAATGAGAGAGAGAGCGAAAGACTTTAGAGTGAGAGAGTAGAATGAGAGAGCGGAGAAAGAATGAGAGAGAGAGAGAATAAGAATGAGAGGAGAGAAAGCGATCGGAGGAGAGGAGAGAGACGAGAGAGAGAGAGAGAGGAGAGAGTAGGAGGAGAGAGACGGAGATGGAGGCGGAGAGTGAGAGATGTGGTGTGACGTGAGGAGAATGAGTTGTGCGAGAGTGGTATGTGAGAGGATGTGAGTGTTATATGGTGTCCTTAATGTTGTGATGGTCTCTTAGGTGTTGAGTGAGTGAGTGGTGGTGATTTGTTTGGGATTTGTGTGAGTGTGTTTGTTAGAAGTGATTGTGGTATGTGAGTGAGTGAGAGAGGAGGAGAGGAGAGAGAGTTAGGAGTTAGAGAGATAGATAGTGAGGAGATGAGGATTGGGAGCGTGAGGTGGGTTTGTGATTGGTGAGTGAGAGACTGGAGAGTGAGAGAGAGCAGAGAGAGAGGAGATTGAGAGATGAGAGAGAGATTGTGAGGAGAGATGAGTAGTGAGAGAATGTAGAGAGTGAAAGAGAGGTGAGAGGAGAGGAGAAGAGAGAGAGAGGAGAGAGAGGAGAGGAGAGAGAGAGGAGAGAGAGTGAGAGTAGAGAGAGTGGGTGAGGTGGAGAGAGATGGAGAGAGAGGAGAGAGTGAGACGAGAGTGATGAGTTGAGAGATGAGATGAGAGAGGGGGGGGACAGAGTGAGGAGAGAGAGAGAGACGTTTGAGAGAGAGGAGAGCGAGTGAGTTGCGGGGAGAGGAGATGAGAGGATGCGAGAGAGAGAGAGAGAGTGAGAGATGATGAGATGAGAGGAGAGAGAGAGAGAGAGTGAGAGGAGGAGAGGGGGCGGGGGCCAGGCAGAGCCAACGCCCAGCGCAGACCAAGAGGACTGATTGAGTGCGCCCGTTATGTTGATCGCTTTGGTTCAGGGCCTCCTTCACCTTTGTGTAAGACGTTGTTGTCATCTTGCCGAGTCAGATTCCATTTCAGATTATTAAGGCGGAAGAGATTTTGCTGGAGTTCCGTCACGCTATTTTTATTTCTCATCTTCTCTCCTTCCTTCGTACTCTTTCCCTGTTTATATGCTTCTCCTTCTTATGCTTTATTTCTTCGGTTACGCCCTTCCTTCCTTTTCACTCAAATAACTATTTCTTCAATATCCATAATCTCCTTTCACTATCCATATAACAAAACTAATATAAACACACAACAAAAACACTAATCATCAATCAATACAACATCCAACAACAAAAAAACAACAAACAACAATCAACACATAAATACCCACATAACAACTCCCAACACTACCCATCAAAAACAACCAATCAACCAACAAAACTATCAATATAAAAACTAAACCCCAAATCAAATACAAACTATAACCAATAACAACAACACAACATCAAACTACACCAAACCAAAAAAACAAACCTTTAAATATTAACACCAACTAAAAATAAAACAAATAAAAAAAAAAACCCCAAATACCACATAATTCTAACTTTCAACTTACTTCACCAACCATCACATATCAACAACACCACTCTCCTCATTCACACAACTACATACAACCCCATCAAACACTTCATTATTACTCATCTCATACATTCTTATACATCACTCTCAAATCTCTCTCTCTCAACTCCTCTTCTCTCTCTCTTCTCTCCCCCTTTCTCTCTTCTCTCTCCCCCTCTCTCTTCACTCTTCTTTCTCTTCTCTCTCTTCACTCTCTTCTCTCTTTCCTTCACTCTCTCTTCCCCCCCCTCTTCTCTCTCTCTCTCTCTACTCTACTTCTTCTTCATCTTCTCTTTCCTATCACATACTCTCATTTATCTCCTTCTCTCCTTCTCTCTCAACTCTTCTTTCTCTCTCTTCTTTCCTTCCTCTCCATACCTTCCTTCTTCCCTCTCTCTCTCTCTCTCTCCCTCTCTCTCTCTCTCTTCTCCCTCTCTTCTCTCTCTCTCTCCTCACTCTTCTCTTCCCTTCTCTTCTCTCTCTCTCTCTCCCTCTCTTCTTCTCTCCTCTCTCTCCCCTCTCTCTCTCTCTCTCCCCCTCTTCTCTCTCTCTCTCCCCCCTCTCTCTCTCTCTCTCTCCCCCTCTCTCTCTCTCTCTCCCCCTCTCTCTCTCTCTCTCCCCCTCTCTCTCTCTCTCTCTCTCCCCCTCTCTCTCTATCTCTCTCTCCCCCTACTCTCTCTCTCTCTCTCTCTCCCCCTCCCTCCCTCCCTCTCTCTCCCCCTCTCTCTCTCTCTCTCTCTCTCTCCCCCTCTCTCCCCCTCTCTCTCTCTCTCTCTCTCTCTCCCCCTCTCTCTCTCTCTCTCTCTCTCTCCCCCTCTCTCTCTCGCTCTCTCGCTCTCTCGCTCTCTCGCTCTCTCGCTCTCTTTCTCTCTTTCTCTCTTTCTCTCTTTCTCTCTTTCTCTCTTTCTCTCTTTCTCTCTCTCTCTCTCTCTCTCTCTCTCTCTCTCTCTCTTTCTCTCTTTCTCTCTTTCTCTCTTTCTCTCTTTCTCTTTCCCTCCCTCCCTCCCTCCCTCCCTCCCTCCCTCCCTCCCTCCCTCCCTCCCCTCCCTCCTTCCCTCCCTCCCTCCCTCCCTCCCCTCCCTCCCTCCCTCCCTCCCTCCCTCCCTGCCTCCCTCCCTCCCTCTCTCCATTTTTCTTTCCCTAACCCCCTCTCATTCCCCTTTACCCTCCCTCCTTCCCTCTAAACTTTCTTCCCCGCCCCCCTCTTTCTCTCCCTCTCTCCGCCCCTTTCCTTCTCCCCCCCAACCTTCCCCATCGCCCCCTCTCCTTCTTCCGCTCTCTCGCACAATCAAAACTTTCGCTCCAACTACGACCTTGCCAAAGATTCCGTGACTCATACGCCGTTACGCTGTCTTTGTGACGCGATCCTTGTCACACTGTCTTAGTGACTCGGGCCATTATGCGTCGTCTTTGTTACGTCGTTCCTCCTGTTACCACGTCCCTGGAAAATGGCGGCAGATGTCCTTTCGCATCAAGGTCTCAAGCCTCATGATTTTCTGAACAACATGACTCATTTGAAAAGAATAATTGGCGGTGACTCATTTTTAATAATAACCAAAGTATCATGAAGTGTGATTTAAATAATTGTGTATATAGGTTTTCTTTCAGTGATCCAAAAATGAAATATATAAACTTAGCATACAAAGTGGTAAGATGAAAATTGTGATCTTGATCGAAATATATTCCAGCAATATAAATCCACGTGTTAATCCTGTCCCAAGACGATGCAATCCCGAAGGTCTATAACCTATAAACTAGTTTTCGTCAGTTCAGATCCCCTTCCTGATCGGGAGAGGTGTCAGAGCGTCGAACAAGTTGAGCGAAAGAACAGATGAACACCTGAATAGCATAAGCGAAAATATCAACATATTTAAATTGAACAAATAAGCGAGCAAGTGCGTTCGACATGAAACAAAGACAAAGACGCAACACAAGTCATGCGGTCAGCGTAGTGGACGCTTGGTGACGTCACGACCCTGGAACCGTCGCAGCCTCAAGGTGAACCGCACTCGATATCAGTGACGTCACAAGAAGCCCTGCAGCCCCCCCCCCCCCCCTCTCCCTCCTCTTGGCTCTTCGGAAGGAGTGACGTCAAAGCTCGGGTCTTCTCCCTTAGGTGTCGTGGCTGCGGAGGCCTAGCTCTTGCAACTGCCGGGGGCTTACTCCAGATTGCTACGCGGTTGGATTATTTTGAATTAATGGTAACAATCCTGGGGTCATCATCACCTATGAATGACTGTCGACTCCGTGACACTGACATGACACACATTCCTCACATCCATCCAGAAAGGGAATCCATCCGTGTAGTCGTTCATCACACATCACACAAATTTCCACAACGTCGACTCCTCGGACTCAAAATACACGTGGTTCCTCTCATAGCAAAAATGAGAAAATCCCCAACCTTAAAGCAATAACAGAACTTCAACAATTATTTTTCATTTCACACAACTTCCTATCACTCACATGCCCGTACTATCATTTCGAATTTCACTTCACATCATTTACCATCATATCTTTCATTTCACACAATTTCATATCACGCCCGTATCATCATTTCGAATTTGACTTCACAACATCTATCATCATGTCACCTTACATAACATTAT
>NC_061861.1:11624706-11637206 GCF_019202785.1 Penaeus chinensis | reverse complement strand
AGAGAGAGAGAAAGAGAGAGAGAGAGTCCCCGTTTGCACTTCCCTTCCGGCGAGAAAAAGATCTGCTAACCTGCAGAGGCAGGAAAGATCCAAAGTGTTCACCTCGCCGGACTAGAACCGAGGGCGTGGGCGGCGGGCGTGAAGTTGCGCGTGAGGAGCGAGGGCGGCCGGCCGCGCGGAGGGCTGGAGTCACGGTCAGTGGCCGCCCGCGTGCGTCCCAGCAGCTGCTCAGCCCGGGCGTGAGTGCGTCTCGCTCCGCCAACAGAAAGTGCCTTCAGTGTACACCGAACGATGACACAATTCCTCCGCGATTGAGTAACACAATATCTCGAATGCTGATTGTATTAGCACTCGAACATGGTTTATTGAGAACCTGGGCTTTCGCGCCTCGAAGCTCCGCTCTCGACTGCCGATTCCCTTCCACCTATGTTCAGTAGACCGGAAGATTATAAGGGTTATTCGAACAGCGGTGTTGTTGCCGCTGCAAACGCCCATTCGCTTAACAGGCTTTTTCTTGTTTCATTTTTACTGTACGATGATCCAGTCATCCTAGCCAAGCACGTTTACTCCGGTAAATTCTTAGAAGTTACAAACCACACAACAAAACCTAATTCGCACACCAGTGTTAACGCAATTGAACAGGTCAGTCTTTACCTCCCTTTCTTTGGGTGTCTGTCTGTTTGTATTCCTTCACTACTGATGAAATCATTTTCAGCCAACTTCAAAGAAAAAAGCAGACAGGTATTATCGTACATGCGGCATTCAACAACAGCTGATTTGCCGTCACCTGCCTGCCATCTGCCGGCTTTCCACGGTACTGTCGACTGCTTACGCCTGCTATCCATCCAACCCACCCCCTCCTTCCTTCCTTCCCTATGTCTTTCCTTCCTTCCTTCCCTCTTTCTTTCCTTTCTTCTTTCCCTCTTTCGTTCCTTCCTTCCTTCCCTCTTTCTTTCCTTTCTTCTTTCCCTCTGTCCTTCCTTCCTTCCCTCTTTCGTTCCTTCCTTCCTTCCCTCTTACTTCCCTTTCATCTTTCACTCATCCTTTCATTACTTCCTCCCTCCCTATCCGTTTCCTTCCTTCCGTTCTTCCTCCCACCCACCCTTTCTTCCTTCCTTCCTTCCTGCCACCCTTCCTTCCTGGCTTCATTCATTTATTATCTCTATTCCCATCCCTTCACATTTTTTGCTTTCCTTTTTCTTTACTTATTTATCCTTCCTTTCTTCATTCCCTCCCTTCGCATTTATCTCATATGCTCTATATCCTTCCGATACAACTTTTTTTCGTAACTGATAAACCAATTCACAGCTGCGAACGCCCCGTTCTGTGAGCATAATGTGTGTGTGTGTGTGTGTGTGTGTGTGTGTGTGTGTGTGTGTGTGTGTGTGTGTGTGTGTGTGTGTGTGTGTGTGTGTGTGTGTGTGTGTGTGTGTGTGTGTGTGTGTGTGTGTGTGTGTGTGTGTGTGTGTGTGTGTGTGTGTGTGTGTGTGTGTGTGTGTGTGTGAGTGTGTGTGTGGGTGTGTGTGGGTGTGTGTGGGTGTGTGTGGGTGTGTGTGGGTGTGTGTGGGTGTGTGGGTGGGTGTGGGTGGGTGTGGGTGCGTGCGTGCGTGCGTGCGTGCGTGTTTATGAGAAAGAAAGAAAGGGAGGGAAGAAGGGGGAGAGAAAGAGAAAAGGAGGAAGAAACAGCGTGGGAGATAGGGAGAGACTGCGAGAAAGAAAAGGTGAAAAAAGAGAAGGAATGAGAGAGAGAGAGAGAGAGAGAGAGAGAGAGAGAGAGAGAGAGAGAGAGAGAGAGAGAGAGAGAGAGAGAGAGAGAGAGAGAGAGAGAGAGAGAGAGAGAGAGAGAGAGAGAGAGAGAGAGAGAGAGAGAGAGAGAGAGAGAGAGAGAGAGAGAGAGAGAGAGAGAGAGAGAGAGAGAGAGTCCATTACCCCGACGGCAAACAATTCAAAGTCGTGAACGCGGCCCCAATGGAGGGACACGTCCTACCGTTACCGCGAAACGAAAATCACGCCGCGTATTGTCTGTCTGTCGGCTGGTCGGGTGGCGGGTCGGGGCGGGCGAGTGAGCGGACAACGTGTAGCCTAAATCAAAATCCACGGCCAGTCCGAAATTCCGAAAATCCACAATCCCAAAAGTAAAAAGTATGATATCCAACACAAACTAGAATTCTAGAAAACCAACAGTCAAAAAGCGAGTATAGATATAAATCCAAAATAAAAATCCGAAACCAAATCAAAATTCAAAATCCGCAATCCAAGGAACATTTAAAATGCCCAAATCCCAGACTCCAAGCCCGCAATTTTAAAACCACAAAGCACAAAATTCCGAAATCCCGAATTCGCGCCAATCCGCCCGCTCTGCCTCTCGTTCTCGGTGATGTTAACGAGACCAATGAAGCGCCCCTACGCATAAGTTATTCTCACCGAGCGAAATAACAGATGAAAAAAATCTCTCTCAATTCACGAGGGTTTAAACTGATCGCCGGGGCAAATATGGCGACTCCTGAACTCTTTGACGAAATGCAGAATATAACGAGGTTCGAAGCGATCATTGTGAAGCACGCCTCAATAGAACAAAGAATGCTCGACAAACGAACCTTTCCTACGCGCTGCTGGTTCGCCATGGCAGGCCGTAGGATGGGGAGGGATGGGGAGGGGGGAGGAGAGATGACTCAGGTACGGAAAAGAGGGGGGGGGACGGGAGGGAGGAAGGGGAGGGGGTGATGATGCTCTTGTTGTTCGCTCTTCCACCTATTGCTCCTCCGCCCCCTCCTATTCCCTCCCCTCCCCCAGTGGTCTCTTTGCTCCTCGGAGGACAAAGCCAGCCGCCTTTCCTCCGCGGCCAGGCAGAGGGAGGGAGGGGGGGAGGATATGCCGCGACTATGCTGTGTGCCCGCGGATAGAGGATGCCCGAAGCCCGCCCTTGCGTATCCTACATGGTCAACTTTCCTTCGCGAGGATTATCTGGGATATCCTACATCCCCCTCCCCCCTCCCTGACCCAAACCAATGCCCCCCCCCCCTCTAATCCACCGGCATCAGAGGCGCAAACACAACACAACAGGAAGTGCACACACGTACCCACGTGGTGTGGCGGTTAGGCTTGGGATCCTCGTGGTATCACTGACCTGGTACCTAAAAGGTCTCCCTATCGTACCCATGAGGTCTCTTTGTGGTGGCAATGACCTGGTACCTACAAAGTCTCAATGGTGATATCAAAGAACTGGTATCAATGAGCTTTCTTTGTTATACCCATGACCTGGTATCCACGAGGGCGAACTGTGGTATCGATGCCATGGTACCATGAGGTCTCCTCGTGGTATTCTTGGGACGAGGGAGACTGCACGTCCGACTCAAACGAGCTTAAAGATAGAGAGACATAAGCATCATTGTCTCTTAACTCTTGTCATTTTTTGAAGAATAAAATGTCGATAGCTGTTACAAAAAGAATAGTGATACATCTTGCCACGGCTAGCATTACCACTAGAATGATGATGGTGGTGGTGGTGATGATGATGATAACAGTAATAGAAATAGTGGTGGTAGTAGTAGTAGTAGTAGTAGTAGTAGTAGTAGTAGTAGTAGTAGTAGTAGTAGTAGTAGTAGTAACAGTACTAGTAATAGCCACGGTCATAGTAATAATCATAGTCATAGTCATAGTAATGGTCATAGTCATTGTATTATTCATAGTCATAGTCACAATCACAGTCATAGTATCAGTAACAGTAATAGTATTGGTATTATTAGTAGTAGTAGTAACAACAACAACAACAACAACAACATAGACGACAAATGAAACAAGACCATCAGCAGAATAGCCACCACGTTCACAGCAGCCAAAACACGATATTCGTAATAATAAAAAAAATAATAATAATAAATAGAGAAACACAATTAATCGAATCCTCTAAAAGACGATTAATTACACTTCTTAATATAAATCACATTTTCTCCCTCGGAGTTAAGCTCAGTATTATTATCCGTGGATATCAAGCGCAATAAAGTTATTTTTCGAACCGTCATCGAACTTCATCACTTTTATATCCGGGAAGGAGAGAGAAGGTAAAGAGAAAACGGAGGAGGAAGAGACGAAGGAGGAGAAGATAGAAAGGGAGAAGAAGGGAGAGAAAAAGAAGGATGGGAAAAAGTGGAGGCAGAAAGAGAGAATGCAAAAGAAAAAGAAAGTGAGAAAGAAAAAAAAGAGAAAGAGAAAGGACAAGAAAGCGGGAGAAAAAAGAGAAAGGACAAGAAAGAGGGAGAAAAAAGAGAAAGGACAAGAAAGAGGGAGAAAAAAGAGAAACAAAGGAAGAGGAAAGGGGGAGAGAAAAAGAGAGAGAACAGAAAATAAATGAGTAGGGGAAAAGAAAAGACCAATAAGCAAGACGAGAACGACGAAGAAAACAAGGAAAACAGAGAAGGAGAGAGGGAGGTAGAGAGACCGGAGCGCGGGAACGGCGAGGTCGCTCCGTAGGTCAAGTGACACTCCTCCGGCGGGTCAGCGGTGCGTATGACACCAGCAGAGCAACGACGGCGTGGCCAGTGTCAGGTGAAAGTCTTTCCGGCACTCGGCTGACATTGAGAGGGCTTGTCATCTCGGCTCTTGGTGCTGAAGGGAGCTTTCCCTCCGTCAGTAATTGTGAGACCAGATCCTTTTTCCTTTTTTGTTGTCGTTTTCCTGTTTCCTTTGTTGGTTGTTGTTGTTGTTGTTGTTGTTGTTGTTGTTGTTGTTGTTGTTGTTGTTGTTGTTGTTGTTGTTGTTGTTGTTGTTGTTGTTGTTGTTGTTGTTGTTGATGTTGTTGTAGTTGTTGTTGTTGTTATTTGTTTTTGATGTTGATGACGATGATGATGTTGCTGTTCCCATTGCTATGGCTCTTTTGGAATCGTTGTTGTTGTTAATACCTCTGCTGCTGTAGTAGCAGAGGTCAATGTTGACGTTATTGTTACTGTGAAACTAATCTATATATCCCCCCTCCCCCCAACAACCACTATTTACAAGAATGCTTCCCTCCCTCTTACTCATACCCTCCCTCCCCCCCTCGGTTAAAATCGTGTCCTTCAGCCATTCCCGCCAATTGGGATTTTCTCACACAAACAGAGGGGATCCAGCCGCCCTGCTGCCCCCCCCCCCTCTACTCCCAACCTCCCTCTCTTACTCTCCCCCTCTCCCCCCCTCCCCCCTTCTCCCTCCCCCTCGCTCCCTCCCTCTCTCTCCATTTACATCCAAATACACAAATATAGTGTAGATAGATATATAGATTAGCTTGATTAGACGGATTTACACACAGACAGACAGAAAGAAGGAAGGAAGGATAGATAAAGATATAAATACATAGATATAGATAGACAAAACAGATAGATAGATACGTGGATAGAGAGATGGATAGACAGAGTTAGCTTAGTTGGTCGGTTAATTAGCAGGCGCTACTTGTTTCTCTTCCCACCCCCTTTACCCGTATCTTCTCCCTCCCATCGTTTCACTTTCCCTCCTTTCTCCTCGATCTCCCGCCACCGTCGACGCTGCTCCTGCTCCTGTCCCTGCCCCTGCCCCTGCCCCTGCCCCTGCCCCTGCCCCTGCCCCTGCCCCTGCCCCTGCCCCTGCCCCTGCCCCTGCCCCTGCCCCTGCCCCTGCTCCTGCTCCTGCTCCTGCTCCTGCTCCTCCTCCTCCTCCTCCTCCTCCCGGCATCGGCTTCCGCCCGTGACCGTATTAAATTTCGAATTTGTCCGTTGGAGCCAATTCTTTTTTTTGTTGGGCCCGGTCGCCGGAGTCCTATTTCAGGCCCTCCGGGGTAGGCTCGTCGCAGGGCGGTCGCGGGGACACTCATGTGTGTGTGTGTGAGGGGGGGGGGGGGGGTAAGAGGAAGGAGAGGATAGTAGGAAGGGGCGGTGGAGAGGAAGGAGATGGAAGAGAGCGGGTGAGAGGAAGGGGCGGTGGAGAGGAGGGAAAAGGAGGAGAGGGGGTGGTGGAGAGGGTGATGGAGAGGAAAGGGAGAGTGGGGTGGTGGAGAGGAAGGATTAAGGGAGGGAGCTGGATAGAAGGAAGGGGGAAGGGAGGTTAGGGAAGGATCGGATGAGGGAAGAGGAAAAACAAAAACGGACTAATAGACCGAAAAAAATAAATATAAAATGAAACAAAAGAAATAAAGCCAGGGCAAAAAAAAAAGAAAAACATAAAGATCAGGAGAACAACAGACACGAAATACCCGCAGAAAGACAAACAGACAGACACAGACACGGATACAGACAGACAGACAAAGCGCCTAAACTAATTCCCTTCACAAAGACAGCTTGGGGTTAGCTCAGAAAGGGAGACAAAGAAGACTGGAGGAAGCAGAAGAGAAAGAGAGAGGTGACAGGAGAGAAGAGAAGGGTGGAGGAGAATGAAGGTGGAGGGGGTCGAGGGGGTTGGGGGGGGGTTATCCTCCCAGGCAGAAGCAGAGTAGTCCCCCCCCCCCCGCACTCTCTCTGCGGGAGGGCCCTGCTGCGCGCCTCTGCTTAAACTCCACTTTCTACTCCGCGAACCCTTCCCATTCCCCATTCGCTTCTCTCTCTCTCTCTCTCTCTCTCTCTCTCTCTCTCTCTCTCTCTCTCTCTCTCTCTCTCTCTCTCTCTCTCTCTCTCTCTCTCTCATGACCTATTCATTAGTTCTCATTCACAAATTTTGCCAGTCTTCAACTTGCAGACTTCAGATGATAATGATAATGATAATGATTATGACGACGACGACGACGACGACGACGATGATGACGATGACGATGACGATGAAGATAATGATAATGGTAATGGTAATGGTAATGGTAATGGTAATGGTAATGGTAATGGTAATGGTAATGGTAATGGTAATGATAATGGTAATGATAATGATGGTGATGACAATGACGATGCCGATAATGATCATGATTAAAAAGAATGAGGACCGGATTCCGGGGATGACTAGCAAAGGAAAAAAAGAAGAGGGAGGGAAGAAATCGATGTCATGATGGTGTCGCCTATCATGTTGCTCGCGTGCTCTTACGTCAGGCTATATTTAGCGGGTAGAAGCGAGGCGTCGGGCGTGCAGAGGTGATGGCACCATCACTGGCAGATTCACTATCACCGTCTCTGTCACGGTCTTCACGAACTTCTTCATCGTTACTCTTCATCATCATCATTATTCTTTTTAACACCAATACTAATCATCACCATCACTTATCATCACTACCACCTTTATCACCATCACTAATCATAATCATCACCTTTATCACCATCAATAATCATCACCACAACATCTCCATCATCATCATTACCAGGTAGAATGAAGGAATTCCAGCGCCCCTTCATTGAACACCTGGCTCTGTACAATCACACTGACCTGCTGACACTGCATCACGTGATTGCAGCACGACCCGCCATTACTTATCAAACACTATCCATTGCACAATCGCCATTGAATCACCATACGCTCAAACAGAGAGAAAAAAGAATCAAATCGATTTAACCAAGCACCATCCAATCACAAATAGCAAGGGGTGTGTATCATTATTCTGCAACAATTCGCGTTGCACAATCATTAAGCCACAGCAACTAAAGCGAAGGAAAAATAAAACCCGGGCTTATTACCCAATCATCTCAACCGATCACAAACTTATCATAAATGACAAGATTTACCACACACATGCACAGATAGACGCGAGGAGGGGGAGGGAAGGTGGAGGGGGATGGGAGGGGGAGGGAGACAGAGGGATGAAGGAGGGAAGGATGGGGAGAATGAGATGGGAACTAGAGAGGGAGGACAGAGAACAGAAAGGATAGGGGGGAGGAAGAGAAGGAGAGAGATATGGAGGGAGGGAGGGGGGAGGGAAGGAGGGAGGGAGGGAAGGAGGGAGGGAAGGAGGGAGGGAAAGAGGGAAGGAGGGAGGGAAGGAGGGAGGGAAGGAGGGAGGGAGGGAGGGAGGGAGGGAGGGAGGAGAGAGAGATATACATTCAAAGGGAGAATGAAGGAATAAAGGAGAGGGAGGAGAAAAAGAAGAGAGAAACGAGGGAGGGAGGGAGGGAGAGGAGCTAGGGAGGGAGAGGAGGAAGGATGGAAGGGAAGAGGGAGAGGAGGGAAGGAAAGGAGGACAGAGAGGAGGGGGGGGGATAGGAGGGAGTATGGGATAGAGGGACGGAGGGCGCGAGGGAGGGCAGCCGCCGGTGGTGAGTGTAAGGCAACCCGTCACCCGTGATATGACACCCAATCTTTTCGTACTTCCAGAGCAAGGGCGGGGGAGGAGGGGGGGAAGCAGAAGGGGAAGGGGAGAGAAGGAACCGAGAGGGGTAGGGGGAGGAGGAGGAACGAGGAGAGACAGAAGGGAGAGAAGGAACCGAGAGGGGGAGGGGGAGGAGGATGGAAGGAGAGAGACAGAAGGGAGAGGATGAGTGGAGAGATGGGCTCTGTATATTGTGCTATCCAAGCAGGCTCTGCCTTCGTTCGCGTGTGGACGCAGCTCATTTTCGGCCACGTGCTTAGAGGTCCTTGTAATTAGTCAGTGTTTGGCCGCCTGATTGGGACGCAGCCGAGGCCGGCCCATTTTATCAAAGAGTCCGATTGCTGCACTCAGCTTCCCTGACGATTGCATTTTGGGTAAACACATCGTGCGTATTTCACTGCATAGTAAATGACATGTCGATAATGCGACAAGTAAATAATAATATTTTAATCTTATAATCGTTAATATCCAAGAGCAGACTCAGAGAGGGGTAGTTCTAGGAAGAGAACGGAGGATAGTGGGTTTGACAGTCTCAGAAGAAATGGGGTGAGTGGGCGGAGAGGAGAGAGAACGAAGAGAGAGAACGAAGAGAGAGAACGAAGAGAGAGAACGAAGAGAGAGAACGAAGAAGAGAGAGAGAGAGAGAGAGAGAGAGAACGAAGAGAGAGAGAGAGAGAGAGAGAGAGAGAGAGAGAGAGAGAGAGAGAGAGAGAGAGAGAGAGAGAGAGAGAGAGAGAGAGAGGAGAGAGAGAGGGAGAGAGAGAGAGAGAGAGAGAGGGAAAGGAAGAGGGAAAGGAGGAAGGAGAGAAGGAAGGAGAGAAGGAAGGAGAGGAGGAAGGAGAGGAGGAAGAAGAGGAGGAAGGAGAGAAGGAAGGGGAGAAGGAAGGGGAGGAGGAAGGGGAGGAGGAAGGGGAGGAGGAAGGGGAGGAGGAAGGGGAGGAGGAAGGGGAGGAGGAAGGGGAGGAGGAAGGGGAGAAGAAAGAGGACGAGGAAGAGGAAGAAGGGGGAGAAAGAGGTAGATTTAGAGTGGATTAAAGTATAGGCTATGTGGAACTTGGGAAGGTAAGGAAGGGAGAGACAAGTGGAGTAGGGGAAGGAAGGGAGAGACAAGTGGAGTAGGGGAAGGAAGGGAGAGACAAGTGGAGTAGGGGAAGGAAAAGAGAGGGGAAGGAGGGGGGCGATGTTGGGGAAGAAGAGGAAGTGGGGTTGCATGGATTGGCCCACGACAGTTAAGATGACCTTCCAACCGGAAGCTCCTAAGGCGGAGGTCACGAGGAATTAGGGGGGAGGGGGGTTAGTGTGTGGAGGAGGGGCTCTGTGAACTAGTGTTGGACATGAGCGTGAGCACAAGTGTAAGTACGAGCTTGAGTATGAGCCTGAGTGTGAACGTTAGTATAAATGTGTGTGTGTGTGTGTGTGTGTGTGTGTGTGTGTGTGTGTGTGTGTGTGTGTGTGTGTGTGTGTGTGTGTGTGTGTGTGTGTGTGTGTGCGCGCGCGAGAGAGAGAGAGAGAGAGAGAGAGAGAGAGAGAGAGAGAGAGAGAGAGAGGAGAGAGAGAGAGAGAGAGAGAGAGAGAGAGAGAGAGAGAGAGAGAGGGAGGGAGGGAGGGAGGGAGAGAGAGAGAGAGAGAGAGAGAGGAGAGAGAGAGAGAGAGAGAGAGAGAGAGAGAGAGAGGAGAGGGAGAGAGAGAGAGAGAGAGAGAGAGAGAGAGAGAGAGAGAGAGAGAGGGAGGGAGGGAGGGAGGGAGGGAGGGAGGGAGGGAGAGAGAGAGAGAGAGAGAGAGAGAGAGAGGAGAGAGAGAGAGAGAGAGAGAGAGAGAGAGAGAGAGCATGGGCATGAGCGTAAGCGTGAATCTAGGAGAAAGGGTGTATTTGTAACAAACTGTTATAAATATACAGTCTAACACAATGCAAATACAAAATGCAGAAAAAATAAACAAATATAAGTAAAGTTAAAATGGAGAAAACGACAGTAGCAAAAAGAAGAATCGGCGAAAACCAGAGACAAGTTGCAGCACCCAACTGCAGGAACTGCTATTGCAGGTATTGCAAAAACCCAGAGGGAACCTCACGCGCCCTCGCACTTTGCAACCCTCAGGAAGCACAGCACATACCAGATCTCTTCTTTCCATTTATTGTTTATTTCGCTCCCTTTCCCTGTGAGCGCGCGTGTGGGCGTGCGTATATATGTATATGAACTTGAACATGAACATGAACATGAACATGAATATGAATATGAATATGAGTATGAGTATGAATATGAATATGAATATGAATATGAATATGAATATGAATATGAATATGAATATGAATATGAATATGAACATGAACATGAACATGAACATGAACATGAATATGAACATGAACATGAACATGAACATGAACATGAACATGAACATGAATATAAATATAAATATAAATATAAATATAAATATGAATATGAATATAAATATGAATATGGATATAAATTTGAATATGAATACAAATATAAATATATGAATATGAATATGAATATCTGTATGTGTCAGTATATTTATTTGCAAATAGGCTACATGTAAGTATGCGCATACGTGTGTGTACGGATATGCATACAGATATAGATATCTATGCATAAGAAGGTAAGTATCTGCGTGTATGTATAGAACCATGGAGGGAAGAACATGAAAATATATACGTGTGTCTTCTTGTTCTTCCCTTCGTCGTTCTACTTGCAATCCTGCACGTGAGGCGCCGCGCCGTTGACGCCCCGCGAAGCCCTCGCGCAAGAACCGCGAAGGAAGCCCTACCCAGGTGCAGGGAGGCGCCCGAAGTGGCGAGGTTGCGGGCCGAAGGCGATGGGGAAGGCGATGGGGAAGGGGAAGGGGAAGGGGAAGGGGAAGGGGAAGGGGAAGGGGAAGGGGGAGGGGAAGGGGGGAGGGGAAGGGGGGGAGGGGGAGAGGAAGGGGGAAGGGGGAGAGGAAGGGGAAGGGGGAGGGGGAGAGGAAGGGGGAAGGGAAAGGGGAGGGGAAGGGGGAGGGGGAGGGGAGGGGGAAGGGAAGGGGAGGGGGGAGGGGAGGGGGAGGGGAAGGGAGGAGGGAAGGGGGAGGGGAAGGGGATGGGGAGTGGGAAAGGGGGAGAGGAAGGGGATGGGGAGTGGGAAAGGGGGAGGGGTAGCGGTAGGGATAGGGATAGGGGAAGGGGAAGGGGAAGGGGAAGGGGAAGGGGAAAGGGAAGGGGGTTTGAGACGGGATGGGGTAGAGGAAGGGGAAGGGGTAGGGGAAGGGGAGGGGGAAGAAAGGGTTGTGAGAGGGGAAGGGGAAAGGGAGGTCGGTAGGGAGGAGAGAGATAGGGAGTGGAGGGGGAAGGTGGAAGTGGAAGGCGGGTAGAGGTGGAGGTGAGGGAGAAAGTTGAAGCGAAGAGGCTGTGGAAGCGGGAAGCGCAGGAGATGAGAAAAAAGAGAAAGAGAAGGAAAAAAGCACAGACATTACAGTCCTAATTAATCGCACACGCAAAGGCAAGTTACGCAGAATCTCCGCGACCGTACGACTTATCGATCGTCAAGCCCGTTTACAAGGTTATCACGACATACATAAATCTTATTTACATGTATTATAAATACATCCCTGCAAAACACGCACACACCTATATTTGTATGGTATAGTCATTATCTAACAAAGACAGTGTATAAAACTCTAGCCCCACCCTATCTATCACTTTATCTTTATCTTTCTTTTTTTTCTTTCTTTCTCTCTTTTTCTCTTTCTCTTCTCTTTCGAGAGAGAGAGAGAGAGAGAGAGAGAGAGAGAGAGAGAGAGAGAGGAGAGAGAGAGAGAGAGAGAGAGAGAGAGAGAGAGAGAGAGAGAGAGAAAGAGAGAGAGAGAGAAAGAGAGAGAGAGAGAAGAGAGAGAGAGAGAGAGAGAGAGGAGAGAGAGAGAGAGAGAGAGAGAGAGAGAGAGAGAGAGAGAGAAGAGAGAGAGAGAGAGAGAGAGAGAGAGAGAGAGAGAGAAGAGAGAGAGAGAGAGAGAGAGGAGAGAGAGAGAGAGAAGAGAGAGAGAGAGAGAGAGAGAGAGAGAGAGAGAGAGAGAGAGAGAGAGAGAGAGAGAGAGAGAGAGAGAGAGAGAGAGGAGAGAGAGAGAGAGAGAGAGAGAGAGAGAGAGAGAGAGAGAGAGAGAGAGAGAGAGAGAGAGAGAGAGGAGAGAGAGAGAGAGAGAGAGAGAGAGAGAGAGAGAGAGAGAGAGAGAGAAACAAAGGCAGCGGCGCGCGAGGCAAGGCAAGGTAAGTAAAGGTAAGGTGGAAACG
>NC_061861.1:11614706-11617206 GCF_019202785.1 Penaeus chinensis | reverse complement strand
TGCATGTCTCGCCCGGTATCTTCCTGGGTCATGCAAAAACATCAGAACAGAAAAAGCGTGTTTCGGGACCTTTGCCAATAATAACAAATCTCGCACATAAATGAAGAAAATTACTACTTTATACTAAAGCTGAAATAATAGCATCAGTAATAATCATAAAGATACTATAAATGATAATGACGACGATGACGCTGATTGGTAACGGTTTGTTATGGTCAAGGGTAAAGACCATGTTAACGACCAGGGTAATGGCAATGGTGATGGTAATGCTAATAATGATGATGGCGAATAGATGATACAACAAAAACTAGTAAATAACAATAATAACCACATCATCGCCCAACAATAATAATGAAATGGATGCCCGCAATAAGCGTGGCTAACCATTCAATCTCCGTTACTTAACCTGCTTTTGCTCTTATATAATGTAGTCCGTAATGACACAGGAACAGAAACCATTTCCCAGAGACAGAACAAGCTGGATAATGTTGATAATGCTTGAGTATTTTCAGTTGTTCAAGGTGTGTGTGTGGGGGGGGGGGGGCGTGCGTGCGTGCGTGCGTGCGTGCGTGCGTGCGTGCGTGCGTGCGTGCGTGCGTGCGTGTCTGTCTGTCTGTTGCCCACCGATTACCTGAGACCAATGTAGGACAAACAAAACAGAAGAAACGATTCTTCACAAAAGATACACAAGAGAAAAGTTAACCTCCTCCCTCTCCGTCCCCCCCCCCCCCCTCCCAACCATCCTTCATTAGGCGTCCTTTGCTTCAAGCCGCCCGCGCTGCCAGCGACGAACTGGCTATCCCTCCACGCTCTCTGCAATCCAGCGTTAGAGCGTGGGCGTGTGCTGGTGCCTGAGGGTGAATTATGGGCGTCCGGGTGGATACTGGAGCTCGTGGAAAGAAGGTGGGCGTGAGAAAGGAAGGTAGACGTGAGGAAGCGAAGAAGGAGTGTGGGTGTGAGAAAGAGCGGTGGGTGTGTGGACGGGCCAAAGGCGCGTGGGCGTGAGAAAATCTGGCAGTTGTTTGGGAGGGACGCGAAAAATGTTGGTAGGCGTGAAGAAAGGATAGCAAAGGCGTGGATGTGGGAAGAGTTGGTAGGCGTGTGGAAAAGGCCGTGATATTGTATTTCCGATAAAAAAATAGAGTAAACCAAAGATTAACAAAACAAAAGCACAAACGAAACGCGACAGGAAGGCCAATGACACGAAGTATGGAGGGAGGGGGCGGAGGAGGGGGGGCGGTACATTAGCTCTGCTTCCTCGCGAAATAAAGACAGAAGAGGGAAGCGTGCTTGTAAAGACTATTTGGGTCAGTTAGAGGGATGGAAAAGAGGAATAAAGAGAAGGTGAGAAAGGGAGGAGGAGGAGGAGGAGATGAGGAGTAGGAGTTAGAGGAGGAGGAGGTGGAGGAGAAGGAAGATGAAGACGGAGAGAGCGATATAAACAGATATAGGTAGACAGACAGAAATAGATACATAGACCTCGGTACGCAGAAATAATTGAACAGGTAGATCGATGAAAAGACAAGACACACAATGAGAGAGAGAGAGAGAGAGAGAGAGAGAGAGAGAGAGAGAGAGAGAGAGAGAGAGAGAGAGAGAGAGAGAGAGAGAGAGAGAGAGAGAGAGAGACCCACGGCGGAAGGGACTGGCGAGAAGGAAGAGGGTGAGAGGGAGATGGCGGAGGGGGGGGGGGAGATCCAGGTGACCCCCGCGGCGCCGGATACTCTCTTCCGCTCTTTGTGGACTGACCCCACGAAATCCCGTCTTTTTCCCATATTTCTTCGTCCGCCCCCCCCCCCCCCCCCCTCGCGCCCTGGGCCCGGATCCTCGCTCGGCGCCGGGGCTCCGATTAGTGCCTTTCGCCGCCTACGACATGAGACGTCCTGCGGCGGCTGCCTTGGCTACTGCTCCTCCGAAGAAGGCCGAAGGGCATCTGTGCCCGCGCTCTGCCCTAACGGCGAGGCAATTAGAGCTGTGACCTAGCCATTTCCCTTCCTCCTCTTCTCTCCCTTCCTACTTTTGTTCGTCTTCCTTTTGTCCGTTCATCTCTCCCTTTTTCCTGGTTTCTTTTCTCCGTTGTCTCCTCTTCCTCTCCTTCCTCCTTCTTCCTCTTCTTCTTTCCTTTTGTCTTCCTCCTCACTCTCCACCTTCACTTCCTCTTCTCCTCCTCCTTCCTGTTAACCCATTCCTTCCTCTTCTTCTATTCTTTCCGCTTCCTCCTTTTCCTTCGTCTCCTTCTCATCCTCCACCTTCATTTCCTCTACTCCTCCTCCTCCCCCTCCCTCTCCACCTTCACTTCCTCCACCTCCTCTTGGCCTTTAACCTGGCCTCCGACCCCAGCCCCTCCTGCCACCACCTGCTTTGCCTAACGAGCCCCTACCCTCCAACCTCACCCTCTAACTCCACCCGCACCCTTATCCCGCCCCGACCCCCTTCTCCCCAACCCCTCATAACCCAAAACCAGACCCCAACCTCACTACAACAACTCCTCATCCCTTCC
>NC_061861.1:11592206-11597206 GCF_019202785.1 Penaeus chinensis | reverse complement strand
TGTTGGTACCATTTAACTCTACACCAGATCCTATGATCTGAAAGTTACCTGCACAATGTACGAGACCTGAGAACGAGGGTATTTTGAGGAGACACATTTCCAACAATGTCTATAAACATTCTCGCTGTGGTATCTTTACGCAACGCTCAACCACCATCTTGTGCACAGTGTTTCTCTCCGTGTGAAAGAGCTTATCAAACCAAAACCCTGTGCCATGCCATCATAGTGTGCCGGCATGCAGGTTTTCGCCGAACCAGACCTCCCTCTGCACTACCAGACACCCTCCCTCACACACCGCTCAATATTCCCACGTCAAATGCTTACCTTTCCTGCCGCTCTTCCAAGCCTCACGATCCCTAGCTTAAGTCCGCTCACAGGCTGTGAGGGAGGTGGAGTCGCTGCCACAATCTTCATCCTGCTCCTTAAGTCCTTAAATCCACGTTTGACCCACAGCGCGACAATCAATGCATGCGCTCCCCTCCTCCCAACACCCGCCCAGCAAAGCAACTGTGAAAACCCCGACACCGCAGTCACAGCCGAACCGCGTGTGTCGACCGTGACGTCAAGACCATCTGCGCCAGGGCTGCCAACCGATGCGCGATGTCACGGTACAATTTTGTTATTACTACAGATCATGCTATACGCTACGTCGTTTCTCTTTGTAACATTTATTTTGAATGAAGGATTCACTTCCAGGTACCGCCATTGCATACACATTTAACTTTTGAGTTACATTATTTGGAACTGAAATATTAAGAATGTTTTTAACATTTTAGTATAAGAAAAACAAACAAAAAACGCTCTGAAATATTGAAAATGTCATTCACCTGGCTGTTGATCATATTTTCCCTCCATTCGCTAGTGATGACAAAAGCAAAATATTCACCAACCTAAGTATGCAGACGATATAACACATACATATACAGTATTAAACATATATATTTGTTTGTGTTTATTCACGTATCAACGATCTTACGCGCATATAGTTTCATACATGTGTGTATACGCAAAGAAATATACTGTGTTTATAAATATTCAAAGTTAGATTTATAACAAGCAGCAGAATAACTACCTTAGAACCCACCTACAATATAGAGAGAATATCAATACGTTAATGGACAAACATACATAACTGATTAGCAAGTAAACAAAATTTATCAGTAGTTACACATATTATCAAATGTAAGTGAAATCTAACAAGCGAAAACATGATTCGAAATCAATTAACATACTGTAGTTTGCATCAGAGTATACATATGCATGGGGGAAATACGTATTTATCATACATAAAATATTCACATAAAGAGAAACCAAATTGCATACAGATACAAATATCAAAACATATTTATTCATATCATCCATATCATCTTCACACAGTATCTATCACATGAACGATAGAAACATTTTGTCGCCTACAGATATAAACACTAATAAATCAAACTTAAAACTATTGTACACATTCTCTACAAACTGATTAACTCATATTGTTTCCGAGTCATCTACAAGTCAACACCAATACCTTTCGCAACAGATAAAGAGATCTGTATATCACTGATACGTTATCAGATAACTGCACTATTAGATTGTTTATCAGAACATTTTAAATTTCAAGTTCGTATTATCCTCTACATTGAAGTTCCGGCCTATAGTATCCGTTGATTTCCGATATTGGCCAAACTACTTCGTTACTTTATGCTTATCCGGAATCTTTGATATAAGCAACACAACAAATAGCACTATAATGAGAAGGGATATTCTGGGATATTCAGATTGATGGAATCTTATAGTAGTTTCGCACATAAATGAGCCGATACATCTATTCACACATACACACATACACACACACACACACACACACACACACACACACACACACACACACACACACACACACACACACACACACATACACACATACACACACACACACATCGCACACACACATCACACACACGAGCAAACAAATACACTTTTATCCATCAAGTAATCTAATCTTACATGTCTAAACTATAATCCGTCTTAGAAATCACACCACCTATTCTAGAAACTTGTACTCGACCCGCACCTCTAAATCCACATCGACCCTAGGACCGTCACTCCCCTCCTCGACCTCTTCCTCGCGGGGCACCTCGAGCTCGTACCGAGTGCAGGGAGACAGCTTAATCCTTTTATATTGTATTGTCGCCACTCATTCAACAAGGAGGCACTGGGGTTGGAGTGCCATGCTGACGAGGATGCCAACACTGAACTAAAATGTTAATATGGTCGTGGAAGGTTATATAAGGCGTAGTGGAAATAATGATGGCAGTAACGGCAATGTTTTTAGTGACAGTGTATATTGATAATAGTAGTAATAACAATAACAGCAAAAGTATCATTACGATAATATCGACAATAACAAACAAAGACCAGTGCTAACATATACAAATATATAAGGAAAATAATTGTAATGCTAAAGACAACAATAATAATGATGCTAATGATTACAATTATATCAGTATGTCTCGTACCATCTTGAATAATGATCTGTTTTTTTATTTCCCAATCTAGACATGAATCTATATTCAGACAAACAGTGCAATCTGGTATCTTCACAGGATTAGAAAATATAAGACATAAAGGCAGGTTTCGTGTATTGTTTGTGTGATAAAATTCGAAAAAGGCAAGGCTAAATTTTTATTTGCAGGATAAAAGTTATTATATTTATACAAAACAAAATCCATAGTTAAAATGTTATGTTTTGTAACATAAAGATATTGCAGGAAATTATAGAAAACGTTAGCAGACGTCAAGTGTAAAGTGATCTCCCTATCATACCTCGGGATAATTACTGCTTTGTCTCAGCATTATCCTAATAGCATAGAAAAACCAAAATGGTGCTTTTACGCCTTCTCTATATAGCTCCTTCAATATCCTTCACCCCGTGACCTGGTAATCACTCAATCAATCCCCTGTTTACACTGCTTGTCACTATAATGTCTAGCATACTTACCAACCGCTCATGTTTGGTGTTACAGCACGAACACCCCTTTAGTCAAAAGTAGGCTCGTTCCTGCTGCCACATTTTGTCAGGAACTAAGAGGGGACGTAGGAACTACTTGATGCAAATGTGTATCGGCTTTTAAACTTAATATCGGCTGAAGAAACAAACTCATATGCAATTTGTTGAACGACATTGCCAATAGATTAACATGGCCGTGCAAACAGATTCCAAAATTCACTAGTATCTACACAAACCAAGACAAGTTCTGATTCCTCGGTTCGATATACTTTTATTCTGTTAGCATTCGCAATGTTTGCTGTACCTTTACCCTTCAGGGCTTAATTAAAGAGCATCAGTGAGTCGCAAAAAGTGATTCCCGGGTTTTGATCTGACAAGAACTCTTACGACCTCTGTTAGCATAACATCTATTCGCCGAAAAAAGACACACACATCTCACTCACTCTCTCTCTATCTCTCTTTCTCTCTCTGTCTCTGTCTTTCTGTCTCTCTCTCTCTCTCTCTCTTTCTCTCTCTAAGTATATATATATATATATATATATATATATATATATATACACACACACATATATATACATATACACACATATAAGTAAATACACACACACACACACACACACACACACGCACGCACACACACACATACACACACACACACACACACACACACACACACACACACACACACATATATATATATATATATATAGAGAGAGAGAGAGAGAGAGAGAGAGAGAGAGGGAGGGAGCGAGAGAGAGGGAAAGATATATATATAGAGATAGATAGATAGATAGATAGATTGATTGATATCATATGCAGCATAAGCGCACCCTGATTTGCTTGCAGATTTCATTGACACCTAGTGTTTCATGACATTTGCTGAAAATTGCAAATGGGTGTTGATTGAGTTTTAGTGGCATTAGTATGAAATATACTCATTGTCAGTACGTATATATATGTGTATGTATATCCATACATATATATATATATATATATATATATATTTGGTGATATACTGCATATATAGATATATATATATATATATGGTGATATACTGCATATATATATATATATATATATATATATATATATATATATATACTGCATATATATATATATATATATATATATATATATATATATATATATATATATGCAGTATATCACCAAGGGCACTTCAGATTCAAGGGCCTCTCATCATAGAAAACAAATACATGACCAAAACAAACAAACAAACAAAAAAACCCACTACAATTGATTGATCAAGTTCCTCAAAGGGAGGGGCACTTTCAAATGGTGACCGCACACACACTTGTTGATTCTTCTAAACAATAAAAGGAGTTTTACAATATTTAGATTTTTATATGATGTTTTTAACCTAGGAGTCCCTGGCAGTGGGACACGGGACAATTACCTCATATAGCCCCCTATAAAACCGACTATGTATATTATTACTTGTAGATTATTTTCTGAATACAGGTGGTACTATCCGTAGGGTAATTCACAGTATCAGAAAACGGGAACTCCGCAAGTATATCAGAGGGGTAACTGCAACAATTAATTTCCTTTTCACCGTGTTCCTTGGCTGTCACTTTCTTTACGCTATCATCTTCATGGTTTATATTTTCACCGTGTACGCGCGTGTGCGTGTGTGTATGTGTGTGTGCTTGTCTGTGTGTGTGTGTGTGTGTGTGTGTGTGTGTGAGTGTGTGTGTGTGTGTGTGTGTGTGTGTGTGTGTGTGTGTGTGTGTGTGTGTGTGTGTGTGTGTGTGTGTGTGTGTGTGTGTGTGTGTGTGTGTGTGTGTGTGTGTGTGTGTGTGTGTGTGTGTGTGTGTGTGTGTGTCTGTGTGTGTATGTGTGTGTGTGTGCATTTGTGTGTGTGTGTGTGTGTGTGTGTGCATTTGTGTGTGTGTGTATGTGTGTGTGTGTGTGTGTGTGTGTCTGTGTGTGTGTGTGTGTGTGTGTGTGAGAGAGGAGGGGGGGAGGGAGAGAGAGAGAG
>NC_061861.1:11549706-11554706 GCF_019202785.1 Penaeus chinensis | reverse complement strand
TATTTTAGCCGTTTCTAACTCTGTTGTACCATTTACTTATAAAAAAAACTTTGTGTGAAGAAGACCAATAATCATGTTTTAATTTATGTTTTAGTCGTTTCTAAATCAACTGTACCTTTTACTCATTAAAAAAAAAAAAAAAAAAGAACTGTGAAGACCAATGGATCAAACAATATGGCCACGCATTAGCTAAACCTGTAAATGTCACACTTCTGAATATCCCAACACACGATTCACTCCCCCCAGGCATGCGAGCGGGTATGTTTCTCGGGCGAGGGTTGGTCGTGTCCGAAAAGGACGGCCATGTTGGCGGGAAGGACCTCTTCGCAGGCAACATCGTCAAACTCAACTCGCACACCTTTTACATCACTCATGCTGACGAGTTCACGCTCAGCTTTATGCAGGAACACTGTGATGAGGTGTGTTCTATGCATTCTAGCTTTGATTTTTTTCCTAGTTACTCTCGTTTCCTTTTGGTGTTGAAATGCCAGTTAGGGAAATTTCGTTGGCTTACTCCATGTCTTTGCCTTTTTTCTTATCCTTGTGTAGTTAAAAAAAAGAAGTTAGAGTCATTATCAGATATATCTTACCTTCATCCTACTATATATATATATCCCTAAAATCATTACGTAGGGAGTTATGTGAATTTCGGCAGGCAGTGTCTTTCAAAATAATAATTAAAAAAAGGTGAAAAAAAATATACAATTTCAGGCCAGTGACTTTACCTGAGAAGCTAACCACAGATTTTAAAAAAAATATTACCAAACCTATCCAACCCTGGCTACAACTTCTTGTCGGTAGTTTCCACAGGCGAACTACAACGTGGCACTGGACGAAGCCCGGCGGCACTTGGGGCACCATGAACTGACCTCGCTTCTGCACCAGCTCACAGGGCACGACCCTTCGAAGTCCGGCTATACGAGGACCGACATCGTCTTTAACGCGCTCGCCAAAGCACTAGGTCGGTTGCAGGAGCTCAAGTGCGTTTTTTCGTAACTTATAATTGAGTGAAGATACAGCTAAAGCAGGCATTGTAAAGGTTCAGGAAGCTGTATTTTGTATTTTTATGCGTTTGGAACATAGGTTTAGAACTGTTTTCATTTTTGAAGCTTAATACATCACTTGAATATGAAGTTTCGTTTTCATTTTAACCGCCTCGTTAACGAAGCGAATTTATTGGAGCCATTGTGATGAGTCTGAAATGTTTGATATATTACACTGTGCTAGTGGTATTTTGCGTGCTCCTTTGGTTGGATTGCCAGGTATTTTTCCGATTTGATTCTGGCTGGACACGTATTGCCATTAATAATAGGAGGTTATGTATTTTTAGAAATGATTTTACTGGTTTGCATGAATATGGCGTCAGACTTTTGTGCGCCCAGCTGTTAATGCATCTTGCACCATAATGTACACAGAAAGGTCGGCACTGACGCGGCAGCAGATCCAGGCTTTGGTCCGCCGTCACCGCCGTCAGGAGCCGTCGCCCTTTTCCCAGGGAGAGTCTCACGCACTTGACGTCACTTCACCTTAAAAGACACAATTTCGATGGTAAGAAAAATAAAATGTGTTCGTTTGGATGTGCTTGTATATATGACTCATGTATGTCCTTGTGCGAGTTCGTAACTGCACGTGGATGAAATGAAATAATTGACAAAAACATTCTCTGGGTAGCTCTCTCTAATCGACGCAATGCAGGTTTTGTACAAGAGAATTATCACTTTAAAGTTCATAGGACCTGGCTCCCTTGTGCCTTCCAGCGACGATGTATCAGTAACATTACTTTTTTTAAGAATCAGTGCATATAGGATGTGTTTCTGTAACTTCATATAAATACTTTAGATTCTGATTTTGTTTTTCACTTTCCAGCTCATCATCATTATTATAAGGCCTGATGTCTAAAAACTCACCCACTCTACTCATTTCTCACTCACATGTCATTACTCACCCACTTCGCCCTCAGGACTGCCAGATCTGAGTTCGGGGTTGCGTGGGCGGGACATTGAAGGGCGAGGTCGCTTACCTGCAGGGACGGTCAGAGCGGCTGTCAAGGCCACGCGCCTCCCCGTCCCCACCCTGCTTGTGGACGCTCTTGTTAGCAGGTGGGATTTTTTCGTGTGCGATTATGGGTGTCCTTTTTAGGTGCTTGCATTGGTTTTGGCGCCCTGCCATTGAGCGGATGTGTTATAAGCGTATGTAAGTGAGGATTTATTATCTCGGTGTATATGCAGTGTATATATGTCACGATAATTGGTTTCTCCCTGTAGCGTGACGGAGCATGACGGTCAGATCGATTATAACAGACTGTGCCATGAACTGGATTACCGTCAGCGACCTCACATCCACGACAACCTTCCGTGCCAGGTGAGTTCCCGACGTATGAACACTTTAAACATAAGTCAGGCATATTAATCAATGTTTAATCGAGTTCGAAGTAGACCATGAAGTGCTCAATACAAGAATCAAAACACAGATCTATAATTATGATAGCTATAATATCAGCTGCAAGGTTTAACAACTACAGCGAAACAGTGACCTTAAGGGTAATAAGGGCAACGGTGATTATAATGATAACACTACCACTAATATTAATAATTAGACTGAAGATTATAAAACTCTTGAACACTTCCCAGTACCTAATAAACACATGTAATACCCAGCCCTCAAATAATGATCCTTATTCCCCTTGAAGCTCGACGAATCCTCCCTGGAAGTCGGTCTGCGGCGCCTTTCGGACGACACGGATTACGTCCATCTCATCGCGGACCTGGAAGGCAGCGCCAACACCCACCACTTCGCCGGATCAGGGCTTGTGTAGGAGAGGCTCGCAGCGTGGGCTGGGTGGAGAGGTTTTGTTGTTAGTTTCTGTGTGTGTGCGTGTTTATGTGTTTATTCGTTTGTTTCTGTTTGTGTGTGTGTGTGTGTGTGTGTGTGTGTGTGTGTGTGTGTGTGTGTGTGTGTGTGTGTGTGTGTGTGTGTGTGTGTGTGTTTCTGAACTGCTTTATTCGCTTGTTGTAGGCCACCGTATTGAGAAGTAGGATTGTTAATTTTGAAAATGGTGGGGGTTATGTTATATCGCCATAAAGTGGTTTGTTATGTTCATAGTTGTTGATAAATGTTTACACGGTTAGCATTTAGATTGTATCAAAAGCTTTCTTCACCTCCAATATAGTTTATATTATGTCAATATGTATTTTGTTTTTTATTTTGCCAATATAAGTGAAATAAGATAGCACCGACTACAGACTGATAATGATTTCTAATATATCACGGAAATGGATGCTTTTTACTTCATTGTTGGTTTACACTGGAATGTGTGTATCTCCTGTCTAATGCATAGTGACTACATCCATGGTGATTCCGTGGGTTCAAACTACAATTTGGTGAAATAGATTAGTCTACATATGTTCATTATTTATCATCGGTAATCTTACTGTTTCTGATATGGAAATTGTAAGGATATAAATAGGAATTAACAATGTTCTTTTCTATACTTAATTATATTACCTGGTGTCCTGTTCTATTCTCAGGTTATATGCTTTGGCTGTGCATTGTTAAGTAACTTCGTCTTTTCCATTGTCACATTTTTTGAGCTGTAATGATTGTTGAATCTATTCTCTATATCATTCTTGTAACTGTTATATAGAATAATATTAATAGCAATAAAGATAATAATGGTGGTTAGGATAATAATAATACTACTACGACTTTTTTATTTTCTTCTTATTTTTCTCCTACTTCTTCCTCATTTTTTTTTCGTCTTCTTCCTCATCTTCTTCTGCTTTCTTCTTCTTCTTCCCCTTCTCCTTCTCCTTCTTCTTCTTTTCCTTCTTCTTTTCCTCCTGTTTCTTTTTCTCCTCCTCCTTCTTCTTTTTCCTTCTACCACTACTCCTACTACTACGTCTTCTTGTTCTTCTGCTTCTTTTTCTACTTCTACTGCTACTTTCTTCTTGTTATTATTTCTGTTCTTCTACTACTGCTACTACTCCTACTCTTGATAATAACATTAAGAATAGTGATGAAAACTGTATAATAACGATGATGGTGATAATGATAATTATAACAATGATAACACTAATGATAGCTTGGTAATGAAAATCTTACTGATACTACTACCATAGCTGTGGCAGCTATGGTAGTAGTATCATTAAGTGTGTGTACTGCTGTTGCTGTTACTTTTTATTGTGATAATAATATCACTGGTAATAAACATGATAATGATTATGATAAGCATGAGGGTGATGATATATATGTTCCTGTATCATATATAATTAAATAAATCCAATAGCAAAAGAAATAAATGTCATGTACCAATATACCTCGAACTAAATCATCGTTTTTGTTCAATGAACACAATGAAAATATGGTATCAACCAAAACGTAAAGTGTTGAGATAGAAATAGATAGATATAAAGAGAATGAAAGATAGATAGATAGGGAAAAATAATTTATATATATACACATATGTATATATATAATAGTATATATATATGTATATATATAATCGTATATATATATGTATATATATAATCGTATATATATGTATATATATATTATATATATATATATATATATATATATATATATATATATATATATATATGAGTGACACAAAGACAAACACAGTAACGTGTACACAAAGATGAAAGGAAAACCGCCACAGTAAGAAAATAAAATTGAAATGTAACGTTTCGAACTCTTCACGAGTTCCTCTTCAGACGAATGCTAAACCAAAATGGATACAAGGAGAGAATTTTGACAAGAATATATAGTGATTGAGAGACAATACGAACGAGTAGACTCAGGCCTCAGGACGAGGGTCAAGGTCGAAGAGTCTGGGGAAGGCTTTGCTAACTAACGAGGAGGTAAGGTCATCCAAGCCCCATTGACCAGCACTCAAGTTAAAATTAGGCATTTTTCTAATTAATAGAGATTCTAACATTTTCCTTTCGTACGAATTAGCTGATTTATGAATTAATTTCGCGTTTTTCCAGTTAAGCTGG
>NC_061861.1:11512206-11529706 GCF_019202785.1 Penaeus chinensis | reverse complement strand
AAAACACAGCAAGAAAATCGAAAAACAAAAACACAAATGAATACAAAACATATTTAGGAAAATAATGATAATGATGATCATACTGTGGATATTCCCCTCTTTATGTTTTTCTTTACACTATAGAGTATGGTTGTCATCTAAAGAAAACAAATGTGAACTTAAACACTACGTTGTTCCTTAAAGATAGAGGAGAACATCGCTTTCATATATAATACGACCCTGTACTCATTGTACTTAGCATGTGTATACGAATGGAATCAGGCGTACATAGAGAGACAGCCGTGCACTTAGGCCGGTCATCAAATTCATTATAGTACGTGATATAATGTATTTTCACTGATTCTTAACTTTATTGAATGCAATACTGAAATAGGCAAGTAGATTGATGTGTTGAGATGCATACATATGTAAATATGCATGTAATGTACGTGTGTGTGTGTGTGTGTGTGTGTGTGTGTGTGTGTGTGTGTGTGTGTGTGTGTGTGTGTGTGTGTGTGTGTGTGTGAGTGTGTGTGTGTGTGTGTGTGTGTGTGTGTGTGTGTGTGTGTGTGTGTGTGTGTGTGTGTGTGTGTGCGTGTGCGTGTGCGTGTGCGTGTGCGTGTGCGTGTGCGTGTGCGTGTGCGTGTGCGTGTGCGTGTGCGTGTGCGTGTGATGGATAGAATGGACTCTCAGCTATGTACAATATGAGATGCGCGGTTCCAACGGAATGACTATTTATCAAAAGAGATTTTTGCTCTCCAAAACGCACTCCTGCGATATAAAACTATAAATCTGCGTACCCTAATTTCTAAAGAAAGAAAAAATATAATAAAATTGAACGTAAGTAACGCTTCTATTTTTCCTGGGTTTCACAAGATTTTCACTAAAATAGTAAAGAAGATAATATACACTCAGCGCTTTTTACCATGCAGTTTCACTAGCAGCATCCAAATATTAACCTACAGTATATTTGGTCCCAAGCGACATTCCTTTTCTTTTTCAGGAACGTCTTTGTACCTCGTGGTTAAATCTAAGGCATTACAGGACTCTCCTTTAACCCCTTCACTGGCACACTCACTAAAAAGTTATTTTCCAAACACACTTCGCTACATCTCTATACCAGACACAAACGCATTAATGTGAAGAGAATTGAATGAAACAGTGTAACAGAATCATCGTTCTTCAATAAAACCAGCGAGAAACGATATCAAGTGTTATTCATTGTCCACCCGAAGGGCAGTCTTGCCTCATTCGAAACATCTCCGAGTTAGTGAATATTAATGAGGTTCCGTTTCACTTCCCTCGGCGTCTTCAGACGGCGCCGCGAAGACCGAGACTGTCGGCAGCTCGGGCGAGTGGACGATGACGCACGTCGTCGACACTGTGGCCAACGACTTTGGCGTGGACGACGCCGCAGGCAAAGGCGTCCCGGCCTCGATCTCCTCGCTGGAGGACGACGACGACGAAAAAGATGCGCCAAGGAAAGGCGGAAGTCTCCTTGGCGACATGAAACTCGAGGGCCGCTTGTTGTGGCTCGACGTCGCTGAATGCGGCTCGAGTCCCAAGCCCGGCGTGGAGACGGACGCCTTCAGCTTCTCTGTCAGGAATGGGATGTCGAGTTCCTCCAGTAGAGAGGATAGCCTAAGCTTGTAGATGAGTCTGGGAGAGCCCGGGTTCAGGGGTCTGCGACGAGGACCTGGCTTCTGCAGCCTCGTCTGACGAAGGAGGAGGAGGTGTAGGCGTCGGGGATGACCCATTTTCGACTCTATTGGCGGGTGTCTCCGCCTCTGCCGTCTCAGTGGGCGACCCGGGTTCATCGCGGGGAAATCCAAGCGACGCCGTGGCCTGCTGTGCCGGAGATGCCCTTCCAGGAAGCGCGGGCGGCGGCGGCGTGTTTGAGGGCGGCCCGGGGCGAGGAGAGGCCAGGTTCGGCGGGCTGGACTCACACCTCAGGGGAAGGGCAAGAGAGGACAGGGCTGGTGACCTGACCTGTCGAGGCGTGGTATTGGCAGTCAGTAATGAAAGTGCGTGACGAGTTGCTTTTGGAATGCGAATTTGAGGCCCGACCCGTGCGCTTGCTCCGACGGGTACAAAATAACTTCCGGTAGGCCGTGCGGTAGTTGCGGTTGGTCACGGCGTACACGAAGGGATTCACGACGGCGGAGGCCCAGGCGAGCACGGAGGCCAGCACGTGCAGGGAGGGCACGGCAACCTGCGGCAACAAGAACAACAAACCGTTAGGACCCATCATCAAAAAAGTTATGATTGATCTTGATATTCATAGAATAAGGATAATGATAAGGAGAAACTATTAAAAACAGTGATGATTATAATCATGAGTTCGTGTTTCCAGCGTTGTCACTGAGAGCGACTTACGTCATCGTCGGCGACGTTGACGATCATGAGCGGCAGGAAGGAGACTAGGAAGCAGAGGAAGATGGTCAGCATCATCCTGGTGAGCCGCAGGTCCTCCTTGCGGGCCATCTGGGCACCGTACGCAGACGAGTTTGTCTTGGCGCCCGGCGTGGAACTGTTGGCACTGTGGGCGGCGAGGTTCAGGCGTGACTGGCGGACCTGGGGAAGGGAGGGAGTCGGTGAGATTTATATTTGAATTTAATGGGTGTGGCTAATGCATGTCCGCGCCGTTATATGGCGGCGGCGCTAGATGCGAATTATGCAAGATTTATGGCCACTCATGGCACACAACTACACGAAAACCATCTTTGGCCCAACCAACCTTGTAGTAGATGGCCGAGTAGCAGCCGATGATGGCGATCATCGGGAGGAGGAAGCCGAAGAGGAACAGGAACTTCTTGGGCGAGGAGCCGTTGTTCTTGAGGATGGTGCAGGAGAAGGAGGGGGGGTCCAGACCCAGCTTCCCCCAGACGCCGGCTAGCGGGGGCACCATCATTCCGAAGGAGAAGAGCCACACGAAGGCGATCATCAGCCCGATGTAGCGGCGGCGGTACACGCGGTCGTAGAGGCCGTGGTGCGCGATGAGGATGTACCTACGGGAGGCAAAGGGGAGGCACTGAGTGGGGAGGGACCTCGAATGAGGAAGGAAGGTTGTCCTCTCTCTCTCTCTCTCTCTCTCTCTCTCTCTCTCTCTCTCTCTCTCTCTCTCTCTCTCTCTCTCTCTCTCTCTCTCTCTCTCTCTCTCTCTCTCTCTCTCTCTCTCTCTCTCTCTCTCTCTCTCTCTAACTACCTACCTTCCTACCAAACTGTCTCTCTTCCTTTATCGAATCACGTTTACTTGAAAATACTTATTTAAATGCTTCAAGATAAGTCTTTTGCATAATAGTAATCAACGGATTTTGTCGTTACCTGTTGATGGTGATGGCGACCATGTTGAGGAGTGACGCCGCTACGTTGCCGTAGAAGAAGAACGGGAAGATCTTACAGAGTGCGTCTCCGAGCACCCAGGCTTCATGGATGTACCTAGGAGACGGGAAGGAGGAAGAGGTTATTCAACGAAAGGGCAATCATTTCCAGTGTTCATCTATATCTATCTGCCTGTTTATCTTTATAAACTGTTTAGGCCTACTGCATAGATTTTAGACTTACTAGTCGACAATTTAATTCATGTCAGTTCATCTACAGAGATTAACACTTGGATTTCATTAATTAAATCTGAAATGATACCCCGGCTCATGACAATATCAAAAGGTTGTTGTTTACCTGGAGGCGGTGAGGGGAAGGTTGATGGAGCAGAAGAGCAAGTCCGAGACGCACAGGCTGATGACAAAGGCGGTGGTGGCGTGAACTCTTAACTTGACACTCCTGCTGAGGGCGATGATGGTCACTAAATTACCTGAAATAAAGAGGAAAGAAGTCGTTACAAAGAGTGGTGTTGAGAGAAGACTTCCGGTGAAGAGATTCAGACAAATAAATACAAACTTAGGATATACCAAGGACATTATCTTGCTTATTGACACAATTTAATACGGTTGGAGCCCGTGTTGAGACGATGGAAAGATCAGTAGCTCAATTTTGTGTATGACTGACAATTTGTCACTCGCAGGCAAGTTGCGTCGCCTCGCCTCGCCTCGATAAATAACTACATCCGTCATCAAGAACGAAACTAAACAACGTAACTAAAGCTGCTGACTAGGTGTTATCAAGAAGTATCAGTGACCAATAATTGTAACTGCAGCAGTGAGTACTGCAAAACAACTAAATGTGTGTCATCATTAACTGTCTATCGTCATCAGTGACTAATTGCAACTACGAAGAACCAATTAAGGGCTAATTAACCACGACAACTACATCCAAACAGAACAACAATCCCAGCGCTATCAACCTATCAGCGTGCATCCGGCATCCGGCGGACCCGACCCGGAGCCCTAGGCAGCCGACTCCTTCGGATAAGTGTTTAACTCGAGACAATTTCCGGCTGACAGCCGACGTCCGGGCCTCAGAGACAACGCCCGTCGAGGAAGCGTCTTGCGGCCCTCGAGGATGACAGCTTCCGGAGATGGATTGGCTTCGTCTCCCTCGCCCCTCTCCTCGTCCCAGCATCCGGCACTGGGATGCTCCCCTCGGCCCTCTGGCTCGACGGGGGTGGAGAGGGAGAGGAGGGTGGAGGGAAAGGGAAGGGGGGAAGACAATGGGAAGGAGGGGAAGAGAAGAGGGAGGGTAGGTGGAGAAAAGGGGAGGAGGGGGAAGAGGGGAAGAAGATGGGGAGGAGGGGAAGAGGAGGAAGGGGAGAGGAGGAGGAGGAGGAGGAGGAGGAGTCGAGAGGGATAGGAGGGGGAGCGTGTAAGAGAGCAACCAGGGGAGCTTCCCTTATGCCCCCCGCCTGGGCATATCCTACGATCTGTCTCTCTCCGGGACCTTCCGCCATCGGGCTCTGCCAATGGGTCGTGTTGTTTTGCATTTTTTTTTATATTGTTTCTCAGGAAGGTCTATTCTGTGTGCCTCTTAAATATTTTTTGTCTGTTTGTTTGTTTCGCCCCCCCCCCTCTCTCTCTCTCTCTCCCTCTCTCTATCTCTCTCTCTCCCTCTCTCTCTCTCTCTCTCTCTCTCTCTCTCTCTCTCTCTCTCTCTCTCTCTCTCTCTCTCTCTCTCTCTCTCTCTCTCTCTCTCTCTCTCTGCGACGCAAATGAAGGATTTATCATTTCATCAAAATCCAATGATTAGCTTGTCTTTGAAAATAACATGACTGCACGTAATACAGGTTTTGATAACTACTTTCGCTCTCTATAAATCATAATGTATCAAATCGTTACACGTCAAACTACAGGTATAACATGGTAGCTCTGTCATCAGTACCCGAATGAGGCTAGTGATTATCCATGGCAACTGTGCATGGCAACGTGACATGACGTAGAAAAAACCCATGGCAGCCCTCTGGCGGAAGTGCTTATATGCTTGGTCATGAACTGAGGCGATCGAGACAATGCTACATCATTCTCTCTTTAGCCCTTCTCTTCCTTTCTGTGTGTATGTGCATCGTCTGGCTCCCTTCCCTGTCTGTCTGTTGCCTGTCTATCTGATGGTTGTCTGCCAACCCGTCTCTCTCTCTCTCTCTCTCTCTCTCTCTCTCTCTCTCTCTCTCTCTCTCTCTCTCTCTCTCTCTCTCTCTCTCTCTCTCTCTCTCTCTCTCTCTCTCTCTCTCTCGCCTGTCTTTGGAGATATTGCAGAGAATAAATATAGAAACATCAAAACAAAGTGATATATAGATAAATAAAAAGATCAATATATCGATGGTGATGAAAGAAATTCGATAAGGAAATAAACCAAAACGAAAATAAAAAGAAGGAAGAGATGATAGATAAAAAATCGGAAATATTTTACGAACATTAGTTGGAGAATTAGAGGATTTGTGCAACATGAATCATTGCAAAGCCGTGTTTTTTGTATCGTCTCCCTTTACTTAAATATAAAATATTGTATGTGGATCACGTTTGAGACGATGTAATATAAAATAAATCTCATAAGAGCTATCTATTAATTCTGCGTTTATTGTGAGTCCATGTCCTTTAGAAACATAATAATGACAAAGAAAAATAGAAGAAAAAAGTCTCATGCTACGCCCTCTTCCTACTCGTCACACTAAGAGCCCACCCACGACCCTGACCACGCCCATAACAGAAAGCTCTTCCTTCCATATCGCCGTAGCAATGTCATAGCATGGAACTTTGGTTGAAAACACGTAAAAATAATTGCATAGATAAATACACACATTACATACACACACACGCATACTTACATTAACACACACGCTCCTACTCACGCTCGCACTCAACAATGACACACACACACACAGACGCACGCACACATACCTCTACACACACCCACACACACACACACACACACACACACACACACACACGCACCTGCACACACACACACACACGCACCTACAAACACACACACACACACACGCACACACACACACACACACACGCACACGCACACGCACACGCACACGCACACACACACACACACACACACACACACATAAACGCCTGGGACACACACACGAATACTAATAAGATACGGACGAGAAGTTAAGAAATGGTGTCCATGTGTTCTCGAGGCTGCTTCGTTCAGCATACGCTTTGCACATTCTTGCACTCAGTGAAATACCATCTGGTTTTCTGTCATTTAGAGGTTTGTTCGCTTTTTTGTTTGTATTCTAACTTTAGTTGAAACTATAGCATCTGTGCTCTGTGCCTGTCTATTTGCCTCTGTTTATGTCTGTCTGTCGATCTGCTTGTATCTCTCCCTCTCTCCCCTTCCCTCCACCCCTTTCTCTCTCTCACACACACATACTTGCATCTGAAAAGCCGTGCAATTTCTTGAGCATCCAATGAATACTCGAAAAAGTCAAAGAAACCCGATACAAGGAAAACGAAATGAAATCTCAGTAGCTATGTCTTTTTTCGTCCGTAATGCACACACACACACACACACACACACACACACACACACACACACATACACACACACACACACACACACACTCACATAAACATCTCTCTCGCTAACTTGCTGTCTATCTGTCTGTCTATCAGTCGCTTATCATCTCTTTGTCTGCCTGTCGTCAATCTATCTTTCTGTATGTTTCTATCTCTCTCTCTAACAATAAAAAGTCACAGGATACAAAAAAAAAAAAAAAAAAAAAACCGACTTGCTCTCTATCTGTCTGTCTATCAGCCGCTTATCATCTCTGCCGGTCGTCAATCTGTCTGTCTCATGATACAAAAAAAAAAAAAAAAAAAAAAAAAAAAACGAAAGACCCAGTATCCCTAAGTTTCTTCGTCCATAACTCAGGCACTCCACACAAGACAGGGAGTCAACTGGTCTACAACAGACAAACAAAAACACATCATCCGTCATACTCACATCGCAGGCCATGATTGCTTTTGTTATTGTTTGCGGATACATCCCCAACAAAAAAAGGAAAATAGTGAAAAAGAATAAGTGCGGATCTATGCACAACGGAGCGAAAAGACCATAGAGTGAGTCATGGAGAGAGAATGGAAGAGTTGATCTCAGCATATGAACGGGTTTGTTAATTTTATTAATCTATTTATGATTATGATAATAGTGTGGAGATTTTGGCTGCAGTGTGTAAAGTATCTGCAGAGTACATAAACAAAACAGGTTTCAGGTTATGTATGCGCATTGATGTACAGTATCCTCGAAACATACAAGCACACTAGGGTGAGTACATAACCATATGTAGCTAGCTAGATAGACGGAGATACAGAGAGATATTGAATAAATCGACAGATAGCTACAGAGGACGAGGAGAGGGTGCATATATAAACACACACACACAAACACACACACACACACATATACATATATACATATATATATAGATAGATAGATAGATATAAATTAGATAGATAGATATAAATAGATAGATAGATAGATATAAATAGATAGATAGATAGATAGATATAAATAGATAGATAGATAGATAGATATAAATAGATAGATAGATAAATAGATATAAATAGATAAATAGATAAAGGCAGATAAAAAGACGAGAGTGGTAGATTAAGACAGAGAGCTTGATAAATAAACAAATAGACAGATAAATATGTAGATACAGATAAATCTCATAACATGGCTGATAGACAGATAGGTAGACAAACAGGCAGACAGATAGTTAGATGGCGAGAGAGCGAGATTCATAGACGACTAGAAATACTTTGAGTAGTGCGTGTGAGGATGAAAGAACTGGTTAAACCATGTGTCTGTGTGTGGTGCGTGTGTGTGTTTCTCGTTCCCCAAATGGCAGTAGTATTTTGAGTGAAATCATATGGTACAGCATTACGAAGGCCCTCGTTAACTCATTGTGCCAGAGACTGACTCATGACTGATCAGTCACACCGCCATATAATCACACGCAAGATGAAAGTTATGGAATTCAAGAAAATATCGACAAAAACATTAAAAGAAAAAGAAAAGGAAAAACGACAAAAAAGAAAAAAGTTCCAAGAAAGACGAATGACTAATTAGTGTTAATGAAGGGGGGGTAATCACTGCCAGAAGTGGGTCGCAAATTCTCACCAACTCTCGACTAGGGAAGGTATGACGTCACATTTGCCACAGATTGCCATCCCAGCTGATAACATATCGCACAGATACCTACTTCACTTCGTACTATCACCTACTTAGTTTTCGATAAGTTATCACTGCTGTTCGTGTACGTGTGCACGTGTGTGGGGGCCGTTAATATGCGTTTATTATTCACTTCATGTACGCAGACATGAATCGATTCTACTTCGTGCATGAATCTGTTTGCTTTATGCCTATAGAAGTGCTAAGCATTTCTGAACAAGTGTCTCAAATATAAGTGAAGTATTTTATACATTCAGACAAAAAGAGATTCCGAGGAAGCAATGCTAATTGATCACTTTTTGCACCTTTATCTATTCGATTTCCTTTAGTAGGTCACCTGTGTGCGACTGTATGTGTGCCCACCTGTGTGCAACTGTATGTGTGCCCACCTGTGTGCGACTGTATGTGTGCCCGTATGCATGTATGAGTGGATGTGATAGGTCTTGCCAGGCTCTCTCCAGCCTCCAGCGATACTGCTAAGTGCCGCATGATACACACTGCCCCGCTGGCACTGCCACCCTTGTACTATCGGCACACTCAGCATCTGCCAGCCACACCTCGCACACCGAAGCACCTGCATGCATCACACGGCCAACAGCACTCCACCGTTAACCATTGTAAGCGGGCCACGTACTCTGCCATTAGTTTTCATGAGGTCTATTGCCTTCTCTGTCATTAAGTCATAAGATATACACCATCTCGCGTGAACGAAGTCTCAGTGTGTCATCATTCATATAAAGAGGACAAACAAATATGCGATGATGTATCGTTGTCTTGTAACAGACAATCTGTGGCAAGCAAACCAAAAAAAGAAGAAATAAAAAAAGAAATGGACAACAGACGAAAATAAATAAAAAAGGAGAGAAAAAGTCCAGACTAGTTTGGCGAGAATCTCCCTACACCCCCCAAAAAGAGTGGCATAATGAACAAGTACACTTGTTAAGCATGAGCGACCATCATCTTGCTGACGTCTATTTTCAGACTAAATATTATGGCATACCATTGTGTGTGTCATGAATTTTCAGGCGATGTATGAGAGGCGTTTCATTCCTGGACACAAACACCATCAACCAAGTGAAGCATAAATAGTTCATTTGTTGCTTTGAGAATCTACAGTAAAGTTTCAAAAAGAGAAGAGCAAAAAAATTAAAATGCTTTTCAGTGCCTGAAAAAGCGATGAATCTCTGTTCATGAAACACGCACAGCCACAAGTCCCCGGCGACAACTGTATGTGAGAAGAGTCTGTGAATCGAACCATATTAGAAGCAAAAGGTCAGTCAGTAAGGCGAAGGGCACAACACCACAGCAAAGAGTCTATGCCCAAACTATAGCCCTGTCTGTTCATGCATCCGGCGGAGGAGGAGAAAAAGATGACAAAGTATGGCGCAAACTCAAAATAATAACAGAGCACATTGTGCCCCTTTAAGCTATGAAGGATAGGCAGTGGGAGGCCGTGTTCGTTGGTTCGCTCGTTGTCCGAATATGAAAGAGAATAGGTGTTTTTGCTTGGGCGTTTGGGCTCGATCTTCACGTTTGCGTTCAGCTCGTGTTTGGTTAGAGGTTTTCACGTGTTTGCTTTATTGGCGCTGGAGTCGCTTATCTCGTGGGTGTTTGTTTGCGGAGTCGTCAATAACACCTTTGTAGTCGGACGAGATTGGAGTAAAATGGATGCGGACGCGTCATGATGCTTCGTTGGTTGATCCGACTCTCGATGTGTATACTTAGCCTCAAATCATTCCTAAGGATTTGCGTGTTGATTTTACCCAACGGAAAAAACACACACAAGCAAAGCAAAAGAATAATAAGGAAGGGGCACATATGGCATCTAAATTTGTATCCTAGTTTGACGTTCCTAACCACGGCAAGAAGTATTTTCGCCCCCTCCCTTCCCTACAACAGGAATTTCTCCATTCTACTAAATGAATGGCTGCACGAACAGTGACTACATGACACTAAAGTTATTTAACACCGGGAAAGAGGTGTAGAGAGGGAGAGGGACAGAGAGAGGATGGGGGAGTGTGTGTGGTGCGGGAAGGCTAGGAGTGGCAGAGGGGCCTTAGGAGGGGGAAGGAGTGTCCATTGGACCTGCCCTCAACTCTGACACTAGCCAGGTGATCCTTTACGCCCGGTCCCCCCCTCCCACCCTGTCCCACTTACTCCACCCCTTCTCTACACCCTTTTGCCCGCGGAAAGGGGGGAGGGAGGAACATGGCGGAGGGTGAAAATAACCAGGGAAGTGATATGAACAAGCAAAAGGGGAGAGAATCACTCAAAGACTACCAGAGACAAGCCGAGGCGTGACTTGTTAGTAGGACAGGAAGTCTTGTTGGTCCACGGGTCTGAGGGTCGGCCGGTGCGGAAAGGGAAGTACTGTTAGGTATGCTTAGACACGCGCTGCTTTACGCGCATAATAATACACGCATTCATACATTAAAACAGGTACAAAATAGGTAGTGATAACCCATAATGTAGATGAATAAGTAAAAAAAGGAATATAAAATTCCTAATTCCGATGTCCCCAAGCTAAAAAGTAGAATATATATAAAAATATTAAGTAATATAAAAAATCCTTGTTTGTATTTCCTCGCTCTCTGTAGTCTGTTGAGCTGCGTTCCCTGCGCCCTGCTCTTTATTACAACTTGCTATTAAGCCTTGGAGACTAGCTTTATCAGCCGACATTCCCTGAGTAATCAAGATTCAATAATCCAGACCTGCTACGTCATCAGAACTTCCCCGAGGCTTATCGGGCCAATCCTGACTGAGCATGTATGACTTCACGCATACACCACACACATTAACAAAACACACAACTACATACATACAAATAAACAAACACCACCTTACAAAATATACAGGCACATAAATTGCATGTCCACACATATATACATTTAAACAAACACACTTTATAATATATACAAACACCTAAAGAACACATAAACAAAGCACACGTCAACATAAATACCATTAAACTAACACATCTTACAGACTATACAAGCAGACAAAAAACGCAGACACAAACACACACAATCATCCCGGACCTCTAATATGACTTTCTAATAATCACTAAAAGAAAATAAAGACATGTAGGTCTCCCCTTCCTTCCTCAAAAAAGGTGGGAGGGGGATTTCTAACAACCCACTAAAAGGTTAACATAACGTTTTTAACTGTTACAGTTACAGCGGTTAGTTTGTTGTTAATTCTCCGGTACGAGAATTAGGGGAAGGGGGAAGGGAGGGGTGAAGCAAGAGGGAGGGGGATGGGGGGGGATGTGGTGTGGAAAGAGAGAAGGGGAGGAAGGGGCCAAAGGAAGGGAAGAGGGGTGGCGAGGAGACGGGAAAGGGACGGGGAGGAGGGGATAGAATGGGGTCGAGAAGAGGAAAAGCATAAGGGGGAGTGGATAGGAAGAGAGCTAGAGGAAAAGGGCGTGGCAAGGGAAAAGAGGACGGTGAGGGTGAAGGGGAGTAGAGGTGGTGATAAGGAAAGGGGAAATGACGAGAGAAGGAAGGAGAGGAGGGTGAATAATGGGGAAGAAGAAAAACAATATGGAAGTTGGAGAAGACAAGGAAAGATGTGAGAAGGAAATTGAAAAGGAAAGGGGGAGAAGGAGAAAGGATGAAATAATGAGAGAGAAAAAAAAAAGAGATGGGTGAAAGAGAGCAATAAATAAATAAATAAATAAACATGAAAAGAGACTGAGGAGACAAAAAGAAGGGTGAACGGAAGGGTGAGATAAGAGTGAGATAAAGAGCCGGTGTGAGAGAGAGATATTAAATGTGAGATTAAACAGAATATTGAATAACCGGAGAAGAGGGAGAGAGAGAGAGAGAGAGAGAGAGAGAGAGAGAGAGAGAGAGAGAGAGAGAGAGAGAGAGAGAGAGAGAGAGAGAGAGAGAGAGAGAGAGAGCGCGCAAGCACTGTACCTCGTGTCTTTCTTCGCAACGTTGCAAAGAAGCCAAGATCCCTGATGAAACTAATTAAATATTCATAGAGTTTCTGCAGCGTCGGCGGAGGTGAAGGGAGAGATCTGAGTTAACACCCCCCCCCTCCATCGTAAGCTGGGCGCATGGCTCTCTTCAACGCCCTTACCCCTCGCTTTCCCCTCGTCCCCCTCTCCCCCCCCCTCTTTTTCTCGTTCTTTCTCTCCCGCCAAATTTCCGTCCCTTTTGCTTTCCCCCTTTCCCTCCTTCTTTATCCCTTATCTCTCTTCGCCATCTCCTTCTCTCTATCCCTTCCCTTTCCCCTTCCTGTACCTCGTTTTCCTGTTGTAGTTTTTTTCTCACTCTCTTCCATTCTCCCTGCGTTCTCAACATTTCTAACGTTACTATCCCTCTTCCCCTTACTCTCCCCTCGATCTCCTCCCCTTTTCTCCCCTCACCCCCCCCACCTTCGGCTCTAACAACTGGCTCTTTATATTGCTGCTGGAGGAGGAGGGTGGGGCTAAAGGGGGGTGAGGGGGGAGGGAGGCTAAAAGGAGGGGCAGGGAGGGGGTGGGCGGAGGGCTTGAGGAAGTGGTAGTGGTTGAAGGAGGAGGAGGAGGAGGAGGAGGAGGAGGAGGAGGAGGAGGAGGAGGAGGAGGAGGAGGAGGAGGAGGAGGAGGAGGAGGATGATGAGGATGATGATGATGATGATGATGATGATGATGATGATGATGATGATGATGATGATGATGATGATGATGATGATGATGAGGATGATGATGATGAGGAGGAGGAGGTGGAAGAAGGAAGATGTGGAATAGGAAGAGAAGAAGAAGAAGAAGAAGAAGAAACAGAAGAACAAAAAAGAGAAGGGAAGGAGAATGAGAACAAGGGAACAGGAGGGGTGGAGGAGAGGAAAGAAGAGAAAGAGTTAATACAGTGAAGACAGGGCTGAGGACGGGAAGAGAAAAGAGAGAATGAGAAAGATGAAGAAGAGAATGAGGAGGAGGGAGGGGTAGCGAAAGATGAGGGGGTTAGCGAGGGCGACTGGCAAACCGAATACTACAGAGGAACACATACACGATAAATATAGACTCACGACCCTATCCCTGAATAGATGAAATGCTCTTGATATCAAATACGGGAAAATCAACGCGTACCATAAAGCGATCAGATCCCTCGGTAAGTGATTCGGTGGCATTCATCCCTCGTATAAACACTGAAATCTGCGGCCAAACAGACACGCACGCCGAAGGGAAGCAGATCTGAACGAGTCTTTGTCGAGCGAGAGGAGATGCCTCCAGCCCTCGCCGTCGACCAAATGAACCCCTTATCTCCTCCCCTCTCCTCTCCTCCCATGAAGTCCCCCCCTCACTCCTCCTACGACCTCCCCCCCCCCCTCCCACACACGGGTCGTACTCTCCCCGCCACGATCTCACGTTACAACTACACGTCCACTTGTTCTCCATGACTCGCTACTCCAAATCACCCTCCCTTTCTCCCTTTTCTTTCCTTCTCTCTTCTTTCTCTTTTTCTCCCTCATTTAATCCCCCTTTTTATGTCCTTAAATGAAAAGCATTAACCCACAATAAATTCTCCGTTCTCAAAAGCCGACATCCAGGGGTTGGATTCTCGGTAACACCGGATTCTCCTTCGTCTGCGTCTGTGGCGAGGCGAAACACGTCTAGCCGGCGGCGTTTAGGCAGCGAGGTCCTGGTGGAGGTGGAGGCTGCAAGAGCGAGCGCCAGAGTGCCTCAGAGTGCCAGACGGAAGTGCCACGAGCGTGAGTGGAGATGCATGACGTAAGCTACACTTTCCCCGCATATCTTCGATGAAACTCAGTGATAACGTTACCGTGAATTTGGTTCTATTTGACCTTTATCCACACATACCCATACTCACTCACTCTCTCTCTCACACACACACACACACACACACACACACACACTCACACTCACACTCACACTCACACTCACACTCACACTCACACTCACACTCACACTCACACTCACACACACACACACTCACACTCACACTCACACTCACACTCACACTCACACTCACACACACACACTCACGCTCACACTGACACTCACACTGACACTCACACTGACACTCACACTGACACTCACACTGACACTGACACTGACACTGACACTGACACTCACACTCACACTGACACTCACACTGACACTCACACTGACACTCACACTGACACTCACACTGACACTCACACTGACACTCACACTGACACTCACACTCGCACTCGCACTCGCACTCGCACTCGCACTCACACTCACACTCACACACACACGATAGATAGATACATAGATGGACAAACTGATATAGAGACAGACAATTAGAAAGAGAGACAGACAGACAACGAGACAGAAAATGGACAGATGGACTAACAACAAATAATATTATACATGAATTTAAAAAATCCTGAAATAAACAGGTAGAGAGAGAGAAACAGATGTAAACACATTGCCATACATATTTACACGAAAGAACGACCTTCTATGGGATCTTGGGGGGTCGTTCGGGTCACCATGACAGGCGAGGGGAAACAGGTGGGGAACTGCAAGTGCCGCTGGCGTATGGAAAAGGGGAGACGGGAAAGGGCAGAGGGAGAAGGGGAGAAGGAGATGGGGAAGAGGAAAAGAGTAGAAAGTAAAAAAGGGAAGGAAAGATGGGGGGAAGGGATGGGGTAATGCGAAAGAAGGAGTAAGGAAAGGAAAAAAGTAGGTACAAAGACGTTAAAAAAGTGAACAAAAAACCTTGTTCCTCGGGAACGCAAAGCACCGACCGCCCTCGTTTCCCCTATCCCCTCCTTCCCACCGTCGTGATTGGCCTCCCTTCCCCTTCCCACTTACACCCCTCACCCCCCTTTTTCCCTCAACGTCCTTTCCTCTCATCCTCCCTTCTCTTCCCTTTACCTTTCTATTCTTCTCTCTCCCTACCTCCCCTTTTTTGTGCAGTATCAGTCTCTTTCTCTTTCTCTCTCCTCCACTTGGCTCTCCCCCCTCCTCCTCTTCCCCTCTACCCCTCTCTGCACCCTCCCCTCCCCCTCTCTCCTTTCCCCTCCCCCCTCCCTCTTGACCCGGAGATGGAGCGAAGCTGAATACCTTCGGTGTTCTTGCACTTGCAAGTCAACACAATATCGTCATTGTGGTTTAAATGACAGGTAGGGAGGAAGGGGATATAGACAGGGCTGCCACAGTTACGGACACACAAACCCATACACATACGCCCTCAGACCCACACTTAACACAAACAAACACACACATACACCCCCGGGCACATACTTACAACACACAAACAGTCTCTCTCTCTCTCTCTCTCTCTCTCTCTCTCTCTCTCTCTCTCTCTCTCTCTCTCTCTCTCTCTCTCTCTCTCTCTCTCACACACACACACACACACACACACACACACACACACACACACACACACACACACACACTCACACACAAACATGTACATACACCTACTACACATATCCATACACATTCACTGTACACATTAACACGCATGCGCACGTTATGTATACCAAGTGTTGTATTAACCTAGTCTAAAACCTTGATTGAAGCGAAGCCTTTAGACGAAGGCATTTATCAGCGCAACCAAAAGGTCAAAACAGATAATCAAAAGCTATAATGAAGTTGTGCAATGAGATAAATTCGTTAATAAGGAAATAATGATGGTAAACCTTCCATAGTGTGGGCTAAATTAACTAAACCATCGCATCTAAACTGAACCTAACACCTAACTGAATATAACGTGACTGACCTGAATACAAAACCTAACCTAACCCCGCCGAAAAATAATTTTACCTAAACTGTAAAGAACTAAAACTACCTGTTCTAGACATAATGACGAGGAAATGAAACCTGAGAACCAGAGACGATTGCCATGATCAGGAAAAAAGAAAAGAAAAGGGATTGTTTTCAGTCGTTATAGAAATTCTTAAACATCTAAAGTTCATTCATATCAACGTATTTAACATGCCAGTGAGATGACACAAGAGAAGTGTGACTTGTCTTAGCAGATACGTTGAAGCGTAGACAGAGACAGAAACAGATGCATCTCTAATATCATAAGTGATATGTAAATAGAAAAGAACAAGATAAAAACGAGAGGAGAGAGAGAGAGAGAGAGAGAGAGAGAGAGAGAGAGAGAGAGAGAGAGAGAGAGAGAGAGAGAGAGAGAGAGAGAGAGAGAGAGAGAGAGAGAGAGAGAGAGAGACGAAGAGAGAAAAGTGAAATGAAAGACGGAACAAAAAGCAAATAAACGGAATCCAGCCTCCTCCTCCTATATGAAGCCTCAATATCTCCACTTTCGCCCCCCCTCCCCCCACCCCTCCACCGAGAAGGAAAGCGAGACACCGTTCCAGGCGCCGCCGCTCGGGCTGGGCGGCCGTGTCACCGGAGAAACTGTCACATGACCTCTCCTCTCCTCCCCCTCACCCCTTCATCCCTCCAACCTCCCACCTGCTCCTCCTACCATTACCCCTTCTCCCTTCACCCTCCCACCTCCACCTCCCCCCGTCCCCGCCCAGGTCACGTTACACGCCCCAACTAATTTGTTTGTCCATTAGCCAGGCCGCTCTAACGACAAAGCAGGCTTGATGAGTATTGACAGTAATGAAGCGTTGCCGTAACAGTTACATGCAAGAAGACGCATCAGTTCTAAGTGACATAAACAAGTCGAGGACATTCCAGGGGAGGAAACGAGTCTACAGAGGGAATATCTATACGTATGTGTATAGATAGCTTCACCTTCTAGCCTCTTTGTACATCCAGCAACTGGTTGCCAACCTCCGGACCGGAGATGGTACTTGATAATATAATAAAATGTGTATAAACAGCTGTAATCTACCCCGGGGTGCAGATTTATATACACCGAAAAGGATACGCTGGAGAATAATAAACAAACAAATGATGGCTCAGAAAAAGAGCAGAAAATGTAACGAAGGCGAGGAGAGGGGAAGAAGGAGAAATAGATGAATAAAGGGGAGATTGGGA
>NC_061861.1:11492206-11497206 GCF_019202785.1 Penaeus chinensis | reverse complement strand
AAAGTTTTTTTTTTTTTTTTTTTTTTTTTTTTTTTTTTTTAAACACCGTAAGCAGAGGACTTGTCTGAAATTATTTATTTTATTTTATCCCCCATCGTATTTAAAACAAAAGCAGTAGCAATTGCAGTTGGTGTTGTAGAAATGATATCAATAGTTGTAATTGTGGCAATACTACTACTACTACTAATAGTAGTACTGGTAGTATTAGTAATATTACTATTATCCTTATTATTATCATTATCATCATCACCATCATCATCATCATCATCATCATTATCTTTATCATTATCATTATTGTTATTATTATTATTGTCATTATTATTATTATTATCATCATCACCATCATCATCATCATCATCATCATTATCTTTATCATTATCATTATTGTTATTATTATTATTGTCATTATTATTATTATTATCATTATTATCATTGTTGTCATTATTATTATCATTATCATTATTATCATAATTATTATTATGATCATTATTATTAGTATGATCATTATTAGTAGTATGATCATTATTGTTATCATTATTATTACTAGTATTATAACTATTATTATTATTGTTAAAATTGTTGTTAAAATTATTGTTAAAATTATTGTTAAAATTATTTTTAAAATTATTTTTAAAATTATTTTTAAAATTATTGTTAATATAATGATTGTCAATATAATTGTCAATATAATTGTTAATATCATTATTAATACTATTATTATTATTAATACTATTATTAGTAGTACTATTATTATTATCATCATTATTAACATCATTATTAACATCATTATTAACGTTCTTATTTTGTTATTATGATCATTATCATTATTATGATCATTATCATTATTATTATCATTACTATTATTATTATCATTACTATTATCATCATCATTACTATTATCATTACTATTATTATCATTACTATTATTATCATTACTATTATTATCATTATTATCGTTATTATCATCTTTATCATCATCACTATTATTATTATTATCGTTATTATCATAATAATGATGATAGTAATAATGATAACAAAGAATACGAAAGCTTACTCATATATGATTTTTTTAAAGTTAGGAGTCTCTTTTCCCGCACCGGAGCTCCCCCCCCCTCCCCCTCCCCGTAATACAGTCGTGCCTTTGGAATCAACAAGTACGCTTTGAGGGAAGTGACGCGCGGAGGATGTGCTGATTGTGGTGCCCGGACGTCCCAGCGCTGTGGCGGCGGTGAGGCTCTGTCCCCTTTCACCATCTCTGCGGCATCATCATTAGGACTCACCGTTGGCACCACATTTGTTACCACTATAGTGAAGGTAATTATAATGAGGATAATTGTTTTGATGATCTTTTTTGTTGTCATGGTGAAGTGGGTGTCGTGTCAGTGAATACACCGTCACGACACTTCACCATACCCACCCAGAAATCCCTCCAGCCAGCGCCATCACCAATCCCTTAACAATCAACACAAAACACCACCGCCAATTACTCGCCCTCCTCCCTCTCCCTTCACAGATTCACAATTGAATTAAAAAGCTCAAAAAGAAGGAAGGGCGAGATTAACACGCAAAAATTCCCACTGCAATTATCGCTTTACCTGGGATAAATTCGACGCACCGGAAGTTGCTAAGGAAGGGCGGTTCCTAATGTGAGCGAGATGGTTGCCAAAACTGTCATGTGGAGGAAAAGAAGGTAGGTGTGAAGGAGGTGATGATAAAGGAGAGGGAGAGAGAGCGAAGTAAGAAGGGAGAGAGAGAGAGAGAGAGAGAGAGAGAGAGAGAGAGAGAGAGAGAGAGAGAGAGAGAGAGAGAGAGAGAGAGAGAGAGAGAGAGAGAGAGAAGGAAAGAAGGAAGGAGCTAAGCTGAAAGTTAAGGTAACGTGGCTACAAGGAGACAGAAGGTAAGGAACATAGAATGAAGAAACAGAACGAATGAAAAAAGAGAGAAAGATCAGACACGCATCTGCAATTTATTGACACAAACTGCACAACAAACATAACGATCAGAATAAAAAAAATGAGGTGCGTGCCTCGGGAATGAAACCAAAGCAACTAAAAAATAATAACAAAACAACAGCAAAAAAAGAACAAATGTAACGCAAACATGAACAGGATCCCGGGATTTGTTCCAAGGTCGTCGTTATGACAGGCACGAGTGAACTTTTGGTGCTGTCAGTCAGAACTTCTCAAACTATCTTCTTGTCAAGCGGAGAGATAACCTAGAAAGCTGTTTAGACTTTAACGTTTCGGAATAAAATGCATCTAGCTGAAATTATTTATTCCCTTTGTTCATGGTTGTTCGTGTGCGTTACCATACAGGTTTTCGTATACTTCAACCAACGAAATATACGGTATCTGACTTGTATCTAATATGTTCAAGATCATCTGGAAAAAACTGCATGTTGCAGAGGTATGTCCTCCAAGGATATTCTGATGCAACATCTATCGGAGTGATGCAACGACCTTTTTTTCTCCTGTGTTGCTGAGTTGCAACCGCGTAAGCTGAAGATCTTAAACTGATGAATGTTAAAATAATTGTTTGTAAATACACAAAAACTTGTATGTGTGAAGCTGCTCAACAAGATGTATACTTATATAGACCTCTGTCTGTCTCTGTCTCTGTCTCTGTCTCACACACACACACACACACACACACACACACACACACACACACACACACACACACACACACACACACACACACACACACACACACACACACACACACACACACACCACAGGTACACTTATAGACACACCTAAATAAACAGTGGATTTGCGCGTGCAGATAACCTATTTATATATTCATCTCATCAATCAAAACCATCGAGAGGGAACATGACTGGCGTAGAGAACGTTGGTGAGCTTCTACCTCTGTGGCGTGTAAAGTACATTGTTAAAAAAAGCCCTTAAATACGCCACGGTGAACAAAAATAATAAACAGCAACAACAAACGTTCATGAACAGGATCTTGAAGTATGATCCCAAGAAGTCTCCACAGCCTTTGTTTTTGTTCATATTTTCTACATATCTGAGGATATATCCTTTTCCCTTTTATTTATAACTGGATTTGACCTCGTGATATTTTCTTACTGATCAGCGAACAAGATAATCTGCTACTGGTTCAATTCGCGTAAATAAACGGGTCTTAGACTTGCATAAGATGTCGCAATAATATGCTTTGGGATACAACTTGCTGCTGTACGATTTCCAAATATTTTTAAACCTTCGCCAAAACCCAATTATTACAACCTGAAGAACAATATCTAAAGAGAAACATGAATTGAGAAAAATACACGTACCGGCTATGCCCACGATGATGAAGATGATGCTGGCGACGGCGGCGAAGACGGTGGCTGGCCGAGGGTAGTGGACCAGCAGCTGAGATCCCTGGCCCGAGGAGCCGTTAATGCTGCCGTCGCTGTCGCTGCTGCCGAAGGCATCGAGGCTATGGTTGCTCAAGCTCTTCTCCGACACGAGGGCGGCGGCCGACGATTCCATGGCGGCGAGGACGCGGGTGGGTTTTCTTGGCCAAGTTTGTTTTCCCTTTAGAGGGGAGGGAGGGCTGCTTGGGCTGATTTCCTAAACGAGTCTTCCAGTTTTATCAGTAGGTATGCTTATCAACTTGCAATACTTGGAAAGATACCGCCTTGGGAAGGCGACCGAATCTACTGATAACAGTAATTCCGTCGCACACTTGTGCCGATAACGCAAGGGTGCTATTCAGTCACACACACACAAACACGAAAACAACACAATCGCACAAACGATGACAGAGAGAACAAACACAGACACGAGTGATCTCTGCGCTGTGTTTGCTGTGCTGAAGTATACGCGCGCGTGTGCACTACCGCCTTCTCTCTCACGTTTCTCGCGCCGTACTGACTGCCCGTCCTCACCTCGCGCGGCTTCACACGGCTCTGTCCTTGCGCTACGTGCCCTGCGGTGCCCCGGGCCCCGCGTGCTCGGTGCCCGGTCAGTGCCACGCTCGCTCGCGGTTGGCTGCAGCAGTTTCGGATGATCTTGTTTCCATTTTTCCCCCCAAGTCTGTGTTATTTGTTGGTTAATTCACATGTTTGGTGTGATGTGTAAAGTGTTTGAAATGTAATTTAAAAAATATATTGAGATATTTTTTTGCGAGCGCGACTATGCTTATCTCGAGATGGTTGAGGATGCGAATTGGCTCCGCCCATCCTCGCTTCTGATTGGCTAGCTGGGAGAACTGCCCCCCCCCCCTCATGACCCCCGCCAATTTGACCGCGCTTGAAGGTGAACGAAAAAATATCAAATTACTACGGTCATACTAATTAAGTTCTCATTCTGCATTATCCTACGAATGATGAAGGCATGAATGGGCTGTGAAGGGTCTAAGTAATTAGCCGCCATTTCTCACTCGCTTCCAGTATTCAGAAACTGTCCGTGAGAAGCGTGAGAATCGAGTGTTGGTCAGCTGGAAATAATAATAGTGTTCTGATTATTACTATGTGTATGATATCGTCGTGTGTGTGAGAGAGAGAGAGATTGTGTGTGTAGGTGAGTAAGTAATCTGTGTGTAATTGTCGTGATTATTATGTAATTTTGGTCATATTATTTTCACTGTAATTACTATTATGCTCATTACTATCAACATTGCTAGTGTCATTATTATCATAATGTTGTTTGGACTTTTATCATACGTTCGGATATCACTCTTCTCATTGTAATATAAAAGAAATTCAAAATAAAAAACAACAAAACAAAACAATATATTTAGTATCTTTAATCTTTATTATTCATGCTATTTATCTATTTTCATATCTCTAAATCTAATTTGCTTAACCATTTATCTATTAATCTATACATTTATCGGCGTATTAACTCAGTGAACTCAGTGCCACAAAATGCGTTATAATATTCGTTTCATATATAAAGAAAAGGAGTGAGTGCGAAAGTAAAAGCAGTGAAATTGTAATTGTTCCCTGTTCCCTAAAATGTACCCCTAGGCATCATAAAAATAAAGCAGGA
>NC_061861.1:11452206-11454706 GCF_019202785.1 Penaeus chinensis | reverse complement strand
TATATATTTCATGAACCTTCGTATCTTTTGTGGCCAATAAACATTTATCTATTTACCGCAGATTCTGGTAGATTCTTCGTAGCGCGTAGTCAGCAGTGCTCTGGTTAAGCTCCTTGATATTCCTCAGGGATTCATATTTGGGTGATAAGTTAAGGAAAAATATTATAGCATCATATTTCTTTTTAGTTCCGTGAATATATTTTATTCATTAATTATACATTTAGCAGTTTAATTAACTAAATTTTAGTTTTCCTTTTTCCTACTCATCCCCTCTTCCATCTGTATTTCTTCTCATGTGTTTTTATCCTCGTTCGTTTTTTTTTCTCGTTTTCTTTCTCGTGGGTTGTTTAGAGACATGCGTCATCTGTCGACATGCTAAGTGTGTTCATTTCATCTCAATAAACGGTCCTACACTAAACACACTTCACCAATTCTTTCTATGTGACTTATTCTCATACCCGCTCATCTCTGCCCCTTTCCCTTCTCTCCTCCCATGGGCTCAGCGCCCTGGGCTTTCCCACAGGAAGAGGAGGAGGAGGACGAGAGAGAGAGAGAGAGAGAGAGAGAGAGAGAGAGAGAGAGAGAGAGAGAGAGAGAGAGAGAGAGAGAGAGAGGGAGAGAGAGAGAGAGAGAGAGATTAACAGATAGATAGTTGTATAAGCATATCTACAAAAATAGGTAGATAGACATATATACTGGCAGTAATTTACCATTAGAGAGACAATTAGAGTGATTTACAGATAGACAGACACAGATAGATAAATAGATATATAGACTGGGAAGAGATTGAGGAAAAGAGGCCACGAACTGCAGTCTGACCCATAAAACTCCCCTGCCACAATGCTGTTTGTTTTTGTATATGTTCGCGGGCATTTGATGTTTAAGTTGACAGCGCCAGAGTGTGGGACGCTCTCTCTCTTTTAAGACTGGGTTTGTTTATTTGGCCGAGAGTGGCGTGGGAGACACGGTTGCGTAACCATTGTGTAATGATTATAAAGTTTTTAATCTTTATTCGTCACATTTTAGTTTAAGGGTTATTATCATTATTACTATCATTATTATTATCTTTTAGATTAATAATGGTAATAATGGTAACTATTATTGCTATTACTATTATTATTATTATTGTTATCATTGTTATTATATCATTATTATTATTATCATTACTATTATAATCATTATTAGTATTATCATTGTTATTATTATAATCATTATTATTATCATGAGTATTATTATTATCATGAGTATTATTATTATCAAGAGTATTATTATCATTATTGATGATATTGTTATTATAACTATTATCATTATTATTTTCATTATTATTATTATTATTATTATTATTATTATTATTATTATTATTATTATTATTATTAATATTATCATTATCATTATTATTATTATTATTATTATCATAACCATTATTAAAGTTAATATCATAATTATTGTTATAGTTATTATCATTTTTGCTGTTATCATTATTATCATTGCTGTTATCATTATTACTGTTGTTACTATCATTATCATCATTGTTATCATTATCATCATTACTATTATTATCATGATTATCATTATTCATTATTCATTATCATTATCATTCTTAATATTATCTTTGTCATTGCTACTATTATCATCGGCATTATCATTCTTGTTCTTAATATTATTATTATTGTTATCATAATTATTATTATCATTAGTGTTATTATTATCATCATTAATATTGTTATCGAAATTATCATTATTTATATTATTCTTGTTATTATCATTATTATTATTATTATTTTTATCACCTTTATTATTGTTATCATCATTATTGCTATTATTATTATCACCATTATTATCATTATCATTCGAAAGCAAAACACAGTCTCAGATAGCAATAAACTGGAAGCTGTAACTCACGGCCTCAGATATTCAGGGAGGATTGGGTCTGTTCCAAGCAGGCTTTCTATAAGACTCCCAAGATGATATTAGGGGTGACTTGGTCAAGCCAATAGCGGAATCCTTGGGAGATTGTTTCTAGTGCCCCTGCGACAATGGGGATGACCTTCACTTCCTTGCTATCCCGTACCCTCTTATTTCCCCTCTCAGGTCTTGGTATCGATCAACTTTCTTTTGTTCTAGTTATTATTATTTCTCAATTCCCCTGGTGTCAAATGGACATGAAACATTGACGATTTTACAAACACCACCTTCTTTTTCGAAGACAACTATATCTGGCCTTGAATGTTCTAAAGTTTTGTCAGTTTGGAGTTTCATGTCCAAGAGAACTTTCACATTGTCATTCTCAACAGCTGCAGCAGGTCTGTGTTCATTCCACTTTTTTGCATGCTTTAGTTTGTAATTCTGGCAAAGTTGCCCGTGCTGTACCTGTGATCTCATGCAATGCCTCCAGTATTTTTACACACTGATGCCAAGTGTGCAATCGTCTCTCGTTCTCCACATAGTCAGAGTGGGGAGATGTTCTCGCTGTCTATGTGGTGTTTAATAGTTCTAGCTC
>NC_061861.1:11442206-11444706 GCF_019202785.1 Penaeus chinensis | reverse complement strand
GGATGATCTGTTGCTTAAGTACCCTCGTATCCATCGCAAGAGATTGCCACTAATACCAAAGTCCACAAGCTGGTCGAGGATCACATCTGGATTTGCAATGTCAAAGGCACTTTTCAGGTCAATGAATGCGACAAGACTTGTAGAGGAGAGGCGAGTGTAAAGCTCCAATAGACAATGGTGTGTGCTGCGTTGGGGCAGGAATCCATATAACCTGGATGATAGTTTGTCCTGAAGGCGATACATAAGGCGATTCAAGAGGATACGCTCCAGCACTTTACAGAAGCATGATGTAAGGGATATTGGTCTAAACTTGTCAGTGCCAGGCTTAGGAACAGGTACAATGAGGCTCTTTGTCCAACCTTGCGGCACATATCCATGTCGGAGGCAAAGGTTGTAAAGATGTAGTAGGGGATCATCGGTGACCTTCAGGAGGAGGCGCAAGACGGAGTATGTGATGCCATCATCACCTGGGGCTGATGCCCTACTGCTAGCAAGAGCACGACGAAGTTCATCCTTTGTTATTGGTATGTCTTCTTCCTCATCTTTCCTTAGCAGGGCTGCTGACAGGTGTGGGGCACGACGGGTTTTCTGAGAGGAGAGCAGCTCTTGTATATGTGAAGGAAGGCTATGAACACTAGATTGCTGTGACCAGGTCTCAACAAGATCTTGGGCATATTTAACTGGACTGTGATGGAGTGCACTTGACGTCTTTTTCTTTACCACCTTCTTGATGAGTTGCCACATGGACCCTATGCTTGTCTGATGATTGATGGTATTGGTGAAATCATGCCAGGCATCACGATACACACACTGTTGTAAGGCAACAAGAGCACTACTGGATGTCTGGTACTGCTGTAAGTTGTCTGGGGTTGGATCCATCTGATAGACATGGCTATCCTCTATGGCCTGTCTCTCTGCTGCCTTGATGCGTCTATCAAGCGTCCACTCATGAGCTTCAGGCTGGCACTTGATGTTTGTCTTGCGAACATAGTGGCTATAAAAATCATGTGTTAAAGAAACAAGAGAGGAGTATAACTTTTCAGGAGAAGTGACATCAAGCTTGAAGATGAGAGCAGACATGTAGGAGATATAGCTAGGACAATACTTTGGGGGAATACTGATCCGGGTATGTTGATAGGCAGACGAATTCACAGAAGGAATCGAGTATTGAAGGATGAGGGCAAGGTGATCAGAGAAAAGGGCAGGTACAGATGAGCACCTGACCTGAGACGCAACAAGTCCGTAGGTGAGTATGTGGTCGAGGGTGCCTCCTCGAGAATGTGTGGCTCCTCCTGTATCCCAGCGAGTTAGATGGTTATGCTGCATGAATTTCATGAGTCGTGTGCCGCTATAGTTGACAGTGTTGGAACGTCCACCTTAAGCAGGGTGTCGAGCATTAAAATCACCAATATAGACTATGCTGTGGTTCATGGGAGAAGGCAGAGTATCAATATTTATCCTTCCTGGAGCAGAATAGATGTTGCAGAGACGAATCTTTCCTTCTCCCAGCTTAACCTCCAGGAGTTGAAAAGTGGTACTGTCATCATCATAAGAACGGAGTAGTCGGTGCTGAACAGAGGAATGGATGTAAGTGATGAGCCCATTCCTAACATGATGAACATAAGAAATATAACCACTGAGGGAGGGTGCTATAGTTCCTAGAGCATGTCCAACAAAAGCCTCTTGTATAAAGATGACATTTGGGTGATGACAATATACGTATGCCTTAAGTGAGGTCATTTCGGCTGGAGATGTTATGCCGCAGGCATTCCAAGAGAGGATATGAAGGTGTACGCTACTAGTGAACAATACTCTTATGTTTGCGTGAGCCAGATGAGGTGGAAGATGCGGGTATATTATTGCTTCGATATGAGCCACGAGTGACACATCCCACTGTGGGAGTGGTGATTGTTTCTAAACGAGTAGCTAGTGAATCAATTTTCTCGGTAAATGATGTAACAGAAGTGATGACAACCTGTTGGGCTTCAATAAGAGACTTGAGTGTTGTATCGTTAGTAGCCAGTTTGGTGGAGAGATCAGCAAGTGAGGCTGTCAGAGAGTCAAAGCGAGACTCGATAGCATCAAAACGAGCCTCGATGGCGTTGAGGCGTGATGCAAGGGAGGCACACTGTGACTTAAGGGAGTCAACAGCTTTTTGAAGTGCAGACACCTGTGGAGCTGGACTGGAGACTGTAGAGCAAGGTGGAGCAGAAGTGGCAAGTGGTACATGTGTAGGGATATGTGAGGCTGCAGAGGCAAGAGTGCGGGGGATGGTCGAGCGTCTTGTACAACCATGCCAAACATTCACTCCAGGCTGGTGACATCGAGGACATTTCCATTTGGCATCATTTGTGGATGGTGGGTCTTGACATGTTGAAGTTGATGCAACATCAGAAGGTGGGGTACGATGGATGCAGGTACGGGAATCATGTGCACCCGAGCACCAGGCACACTTTTCAGATGCAGTGCAGTATCGGGAAATGTGCCCAAGGCCCCAACA
>NC_061861.1:11432206-11434706 GCF_019202785.1 Penaeus chinensis | reverse complement strand
ATATATACATATATACGTTCGAGGCGGCCGAAGGGAGGAAGCGGGCGGGCGGAGCAGCGAGAAGGAGCCACGTTGTCACCGACTCGACTGGCTTGTAAAGTGAAATCCACAAAGGGCCTTTGTGCCGCGGAGGCCTGGCAGGACCGAAGCTGAGTCTGCCTCGTCAACGCCTCCTTGTTCCTCGTAAATACATGGTAATTATAAAAAGCTGAGCCTGGCCTTCTCTGGCGGACGACTTCTTCACACCCACTATTTTCCGCGATGTTGATTAATTGCGCTGGAACTGTATGGTGCTGTAATTCGGGAGGTTCAAGAGCGATGTTGTTCAGGGGAAGTCTTTTGTAAATATCGTATAAATGTGAAAATAATCGTAATTTTGAGAGACCTGAAGTATGTCGCCTTATAGAAATACAAAAGGACAAACAAAAATGATAAACAAAAGCAGGATTCGCCATACATATTTCAATTACGCGACCCTAAGAGAGATAAACTGCGGGTCGTGAAAAAACGCAACAATAATTACTCCTACAATCAGGGAATCTTATCTGTGAATAAATTTTAATTGCTTTTACAAGGGTAATGTAAATATACTAGAAGATTTCATAATTTATCCGTACCGAGTAATACGGTGGGTGGTTATTCAGGATTTATGAGAAAATGTTTGTTTTCACGTTTTTTATGGGTTAAGTTGGGCAAAGTTTAGAAGAACGAGATATATTGTCTCTCGCAGTAAACAACCCAAATCTTTGTCAAGTTACAACGCTGGTGATTATCTCTTTTTTCGTTTTACTCCCGCAGAAAGGGGAGTAGTTTGGTTATTTTGAAAAACAGATAAGACGAATAACTGATATCTCCATTAAAGCGTCTTCAATCAGGCCTTTCACGCAACACATAAAAGTAACACTTGTGAAAAAGAAGAAGAAGAAACAGCCTTAAAAGGTGTTCAAAGGCTTTCTTTCACTCGAGTCATTGCAAAACAGGCCACAGTAGAGGAGACAATCAGGCTCTACATCCAACAGCCAGAACGGATTCGATTAAATTCGCTTGTTGCATGCAGTGAGGTCTCCCACGTCAGACGCAGCGAAGAAGGGCGAGGAGGACGAGGGTGAGGACGAGGGTGAGGAGATGAGGAGGATGAGGAGAAATAGGATGAGGAAGAGGAGGAAGAGGAGGAGGTGGAAGTGGAGGAGGAGATGGAGGAGGAGGGGGAAGAGGAGGAGCAAGAGGAGGAGGAGGAAGAGGAGGAAGAGGAGGAGGAGGAGGAGGAGGAGGAGGAGGAGGAGGAGGAGGAGGAGGAGGAGGAGGAGGAGGAGGAGGAGGAGGAGGAGGAAGAGGAGAAGGAGGAATAGGAGGAGGAGAAGATGAAGAAGAAGAAGAAGAAGAAAAAGAAGAAGAAGAAGAAGAAGAAGAAGAAGAAGAAGAAGAAGAAGAAGAAGAAGAAGAAGAAGAAGAAGAAACAGAGGAAGAAGGATATTAATTACAAAAGAAAAAAAAAGAAAAAAGATAAGAAAAGGAAGATGAAGCGGGGGATGAGGAGAAGGAGGAAGAAGAAAAAGAAAGAAAATGAAGAAGACGAAAAAAGATAGAGAGGAAAGAGGAGGAGGAAGGAGGAGGAGGAGGAGAAGAAGAAGAAGAAGAAGAAGAAGAAAAAGAAGAAATAAAAATAAAATAAAAATTAAAAAGGGGAAGAGGAAGAAGAAGAGGAAGAAGAAGGAGAAAATGAAAGAAGAAGAAAAAGAAGGAAAGAAGAAGAATAAGAAGAAAAAGGAGAAGAAGAAAGAAGAAGAAAGAAAAAATATGAGAGAAATTGAAAATAAAAATAATAAGGGGGAGAGGAAGAAGAAGAAGAGGAGAAGAAGAAGGAAAAGGAAAGAAAAAGAAGAAGAAAAAGGAAAGAAAAAGAAAAAGAAGAAAAAGAAAAGAAGAAGAGAAGAGAAGAAGAAGAAGAAAGGAAGAAAAGAAGAAGGAAAGGAGAAGAAGAAAAAAAGAAAAAGAAGGAGAAGAAAAGAGAAGAAGAAAAGGTAGAAGAAGAAGAAAAAGAAGAAGCAGAAGAAGGAAGATTGGAAGAAAGATTACATAGTAATAAGAAGAGGAGGAAGGTGGAGAAAAAAAAGAAGAAAGAAAGAAAGAAAAAGAAAATAATTATTATAATGGGACCAAGAAGAAGAAGGAAAATAGAAATAAGTTAAATAGAAGAAGAAGAACAAAAAAATTAAGAAAGAAAGAAAAAAAGAAGAAAAAGGAGAGACAAAAAAAAAAGAAGAAGAAAAAAAGAAGAAAGAAAGAAAAGAAGAAGAAGAGGAAAAAGAAGAAAAAAGAAAGAAGAAAATACAAAATAATAACAAGAAAGAGAAGGAAAAAGCTAGAAGTTACAATTAATCTTAAGGTTTTCATGATGTAAGAGGATACTGAAGGTAATTGAGTCTTCAGGAAGCACTTGGGAATTCTGTTCAAACTTTGAGAAATTCTATGGGACAGGTTCTTACGCGGTGCCTGCGGT
>NC_061861.1:11404706-11407206 GCF_019202785.1 Penaeus chinensis | reverse complement strand
TCTGTATCTCTCTACCTGTCTATCTCCCTCTCTCTCTCTGCCTGTCTGTCTGTCTGTCTCTGCCTGTCTATCTGTCTGTCTGTCAGTCTGTCTTTCTATTTCTATCTTTTTCTTTTTCTATCAGTCTGCTCTCTCTCTCTCTCTCTCTCTCTCTCTCTCTCTCTCTCTCTCTCTCTCTCTCTCTCTCTCTCTCTCTCTCTCTCTATCTTCCCTCTCTCCCCCCCTGTCCCTGTAACAGTTTAGCCCAAAATGCCATGTCTAATAATCTTTGATTAAGAATAATCATTCGTCAATAGTTAAAGGAAAAAAAAAAACTTTCGAAACTATGAAAGAAAACGCGTTGTGCTCTTCGCCTTTCAGATTATGTTTCCTCTCCTCAGAGGAAACATAATCTGAAAGGGGAAGACCTCAACGCCCCGATCCTAATCAGTTCATCATTAGAACAGATGATTGGTTGATAATAGACGGGTTAATTAGTGTCAATGAGAGGTCGTGTGCAAATTTGACCTCTAAGAACTCGCGCTGTAGGGTTCATTATGCCTACTGTGTTTTGATAGGGCTCGGAGAATGAATTAACAGACCGTTAGCAAGATTTCGCTAGTCATGCTGGGGGGGGGGGGGGGGTAATGGGAGGAAACGAGGGTACGGGGAAGGGGAGGGACAGGAGAAGAGGAAGGGAGGCATGGTTGGGGGGATACGGGTAGTAAGGGGTTACTAGGGGGCAAAAGAAGGGAGGAAAAAGTGGGAAAGCGAAAGGAGTGAAAAAGGAGGGAGAAGTGAGAAAGGAGGCACGAGAGCGGGGGAAAGAGGGTGAGGGGCGCTTAGCTGAAACGACGCCCAGGGTGTGAGGGGGGGAGGGATGGTAAAGGTGTGAGAGCAGACCTTAGGATGAGGATAAGGATGTGAGGATGAGCGTGAAGGTGCGAATAAGGGTGAGGTCGTGAGGTTGAAAGCGTCGGTGAAAGTAAGGGCAGGGGGAGAGGAGAGAAGGGGAGAGAGAAAGACAAAGATTTAGAGTGGAAGTGAGAGGGAGAGCGAGAGTGAGAGCGGGAGTTAGAGTGAGAAGGGATGTGAATAATTGTGAGTGTGAGGGAGTGAGACGTGAGAGTGTGGGGGGGGGGGGGTGAAAGAGGGATCATATAAGTAAATCTTGAGCCAATTCCTCTCTTATCTCAAAACACGGAGGGTGATTCGATTTCAAGAAGCGAAGGAGAAGAGGGGAAAATGTAAGGAAAGGAAGAATAAGAAGAGAAGGAAGAAGAGAAGAAAGGGGAGAAAGAAGTAAAAAGTTGTAGTGATAATGAAGCAAAAAGTAAAAAGTAGTAAAAATGAACAGCCAACGAGGTCATTTGGGACAATGGGGTCATTATATGTGTTAACTTACAAAGATATTGAATTACGTAATCTACGTTTGTCTCAAAGATTATATCATGCAAATTCAAATCCAAATATGTTATTCCATTAGTCAGAATGGTAATTCTTATTACATAAATAGTGATTTTACAGTACGGACGAAAATAAGATATACAGATATGATGCAATATTGTACTGGTTCCATACCATGAGGCCACGTGTTTGTATTTGCTGTGTCCTTTTTCTGTATGTGATCTTTTGATATAAGTTACCTGACTTGTTTAGATACCTGTTATTGTTACCTGGTCTGCTGTCTTTAAGAGTCATTTTGGATATAAGATATAATGCATACAGGTATCATAATTACATCTGTTTTGGACATTTAACCTGTTGATGTGGTCATACTTATTAATCTTGCCAAAGACCATTAATAGTAGTAGTAGTAATTATGATATTGATGATGATAATGATAATGATAATAATGATAATACTATTGATATGATGATAATAATAATAATAATAATATAACAACACCAATGATAATAATAATTATGATAATTATGATGATGATAATGATAATAATGATAATAATAATAATGATAATAACATTAATAATAATGATGATAATGATAACAACAACAAAAATAACAATAATTATCATAATGGTAATGATGATAATAATGATAGTAAAACAAGATAATAAAAACAATAACGATAATAACAATGCTAATGATAATGATTATACAAATAATGATAATAATATCAATAATAATGTTAATTGTAGTAGTAACCATAAAAACTGATACTACTACTAAGAATTATAGTAATGCTTATGGTAATGATAACAATAATAATAGTAATAGTAAGGATGATGATAACAATATTAATAATAATGATGATAATAATGATAGGAATAGCAATAACAATAATGAGAATCATGATGATAACAATACCCGCGATAATAGTAATAATGATGCTGATGATGATGATAATAATAATGATGATAATGATAATAATGACGATGGCAATAATAATATTAACAATAATAATAACAATAACAAAACAACAATAATAATAATGACAATGTTTATGATATCAATAATAATGATAATGGTAATACTAATGATACTGATGATAATAATAATAG
>NC_061861.1:11389706-11394706 GCF_019202785.1 Penaeus chinensis | reverse complement strand
ATGAGCTCCGTATCGAAAATAAAAGGACGCTTAGTGTCGGAGAATGTGGATTAGGTTTCGGAGTAGCGTCCAGTAGCCATGTTCATCTCGGTAAGCCCGTTTGAAGCATTTTTGTGCACAATCGTGATGGAACATAGTGGTTAGGAATTAGAAATGGAAGACAGTAACAAGGGAGTGCTATTCTAAGACAAAGTTAGGATTAGGAAGAAAATGAAGAATTATATGAACATGTAATGAAACAACTTGATTATCAAATTTAACTAATGCTGTGGCTATATTGTGTTAATAGTTCAGGGTTAATGTACTAGACATCAAGGTCATATATAAATATTATATTAGATATAACTTCTTTATTAAGTTAATGAGAATGGACCGGTTAATTTAAGTTAACTTTAGTTAAGTGTAATTAATTAAGTGCTTTCTAAGATTGATAGCTGAGCGGAAGTGCGTAGACAGTGACGAGTCCTGTTGTTTCCGACGGAGCGTAAGAAGTATTTGCTTTTGTCATGATCATGCCTATTACTTGGTTGATGTTTTGATTTATATACTCACATAGAAATACACCTTACTTTGTGTTTGTTATAATTAACTATTTGTTTTTCTTAAGATATTTTTTCTCTTAGTTTAATATTTAATTCACTGATCCTGTTTGCAATAATTTAACTATTTGCTTGCCTATTGATCATGATTATTCTGTGTAATTTCTAATCCAATCATTAGCTTTGAGACATTGAATAATTAATTACTTTTATGATGATGTTTTGTTTTATAATATTTAATTCATGAAGATATAACGTACTTTTGAATATTGTTGATTTTGTTTTGATCAAGTTTCATGACTGATAATTATATAACAGTGAGTCATAACTGTCTAGTTGTATTTAAAGAGTTAAGAACACAATGAATATCTATTTCTTTTTTAAATTCACATGAAGTTTGGTATTGTAATTTTATTATATTGCATTGATAATATTCAGTTAATAAATGTATTGATTTCTTTTACAAAGATTTAACTCAAACCTTGAATTAATTAATTAATAATATTAATTAGACATTTATTAAACATTTATTGATCTAACACAATAAGTCTTGATACTGAAGAGCATTTAATAAAGTTTTGTGGAACAACAAGATTGTTATTATAATAATGATAATCATTTTTACCATTATTACTATTATTATTATTATCGTGTTTATACTATTATCATTCGTTATCGTTATTATATTACTATTAATAAAATTATTGTTATTATTATTGATATCATTGTTATCATTATTACTATTATATTATTACTTTTATCACATCATTACTATTATTATAATCATTATCGTCATCATTATCATTATTACTTTAATTGTTTATCATTATTGTGATTATAGTTATTATTTTATATTTGTATCACTATTATTATTATTATTATTATTACTACTACTATTATTATTATTACTATTGTTATTATTATTAATATTATTATTATTATTATTTTTATTGATATCAATATTATTGTTATTTGTTATTATCATCATTCTTATTATTATTGTTGTTGTTGTTATTATCATCATTGTTATCAGTATCATAATCATTATTATTGTTATTATTATTTTTCAATATTATTATAGTTACTATTATTGTTATTATCATTGATATTACCAGTGATATCGTCAATTATTATTACTGTTGTTGTTATTATTATTGTTATTATCAATGTTGTTGTCGTTATTGTTATTATTATTTAATTATCAATTTTATCACTATGATCATTACAAATATTATCATGGTCTGCTTTATCATCATTATCACTATCATTGTTTTTATCATTATTATGATTATTATTATGATTGTTAAATCATCATCATCTTCATCGTTATTATTGTACTTTTTATTGGTATTGTTGTTGTCATTATTATCATTATAAGAATTATTATTATTATTGTTATAATTATTAATATTATCATTATCATTATTATTATTACTAATATCATCATGAGCATCATCATCGTCATCATCATTGTCATCATCATAATGATAATAATAATAATGATAATGATAATGGTAATGATAATGATAATGATGATGATGATGATGATGGTGATGATGATAATGATTATTATTATCAAATTTGACATTATTACTATCATATAATTGTTATTGTTGTTGGTGTTATTATTATTATCATTGTTATTGTTACTATTGTTATTATTTGTTATTATCATTGTTAATATTGTTATCATCATCATTATCAAGGCATTATGATACCCATCCCCGATTATGATCATTCTCTTGGTCTTCCAGCAGATTTTCCCTTTTTTCACCACAAAAACCTCCATACTCTCACTAAAAGAAGAAAGAACGGAAAGATAAACAAGTAGAAGACATAACAAAAAACTAACAACAAAATGCAGTTCCTCTTAAGAAAGGTCCCATTCTACTGCCTGTTCTTATTAACATTATGGAACGTGTTGTTATAGAGGCCTCTCCTGAGATAAGGCGTAGGGCGTTGGGCGGGGAAGCGGGAGCGAGGCATTGTTTGAGAGGGTCTTCACCTCTTCAGGGAAGGTCGCGGGCGGTCGGGGTGGGGTGGCGGCCAAAAGAGAACGTGGAAGGGAGTCTTAGCGGTGAGGAAAAATGTATATAAGTATAAATGAATAAATAAATAAACACACATACATATATATCATTATGTATATAAATTCATATATATGTATATATATGTATATATATATATATATTTATATATATACATATACATATACATATATAAATATATATATATATATATATATATATATATATATATATATATATATATATATATATTTATACACACACACACACACACACACACACACACACACACACACACACATATATATATATATATATATATATATACACACACACACGCACACACACACACACACATATATATGTTGAATATATATGTTATAAAAAACAAAAGACAATCAAAGCAAGGGAATTGTCTTTTCTCGAGACCTGATGAGATATTCTGGGGAGAAATTATTAGAGGAACTAAAGAATTTTATGGCAGTGGCAGTAAAATGTTTTATGAAGAATGTTGATGGTTTGGAACAATCGATACCAGGTCTTCTAAATTTCGAAGCTATAGTCCTCAGGGAATCAGGTAAGTTGCATAGTACCACCTCAAGGTAAAGCCATATGTGCCTAACCCTATGCATTGCTTCCACTGCCAGGGTTATGGGCATGGAACCAACTCCTGTCGTCTCAGGAAAAATGGACTAACAAGGGTGTATGTAAAGTGTGGTACAACATATCATCATTGACAACTGTCAAGGTCCAGTATGCTGTTATTACTGCAAAGAAGCTTGTGAAGCTTCTTTAAAGTAGTGTAAAATGTTCAATTTTGAAAAAGAAATATTGGTAATAAGGAACAAGTTAGTTTTCCACAAAGTGACGTGCCCGTGTGCTGTTTGCCCAGCCAGGTAATCCTTTGCCTCGGTTCTAGCCTGTCGTTCCTCCTGTCATCCCTTACCCTCCAATACTTCTTGCACCACACACACTCTGCCACTACAGTCATCAAATACTGAAATTGCTTCTGGTGAGCTGTTCCACAAGAAACAGATGGGAGTGAAGGGTCTATTGAGGAGACTCCTCCTCCCAAAGTAAGGTCTTTAGAACTATCAGTCAAGGTTGCATAAGCCTCAACAGTTACAGCTCCAGCTGTAACCACATCCACAGGGGCCTCCGCTGCTAGACAGAAGGCTCCTGAACCAAAGACGCAGCTCCACCCTTTGCCCAGGCAATTAAATCCTGAGTCTGTCCAAAGGATGCCTGTGGAAAATAGTTCCACATGTAAACAACACCCCAAAAGGTACTCCTAAGATGCTAGAAAGGGACAGCCTTAAGTGTGGGGCAGGCCTTAACCATAGGTGCTGCCAACACCTTATGGAAAGGTAGTTTGTCATCCTGAAGAAATGGATAACCTAATCCAATGGAATTGTCAGGGAATTCATGCAAAATGGGAGGAATTGCAACATCTGACAGCTTCACGAAACCCAGTTTGTGTATGCCTACAAGTGATTATGACCAGGGAAAATCGTCCGATTTCCCTGAGAGGACCTCATGGAAACCCAGTTTGTGTATGCCTACAAGTGATTATGACCAGGGAAAATCGTCCGATTTCCCTGAGAGGACCTCATGCTATATATATATATAGCAGTGATGGTACGTCAGGATATTCCCTTCCAGGCCATCCACCTGCAGACAACACTGCAGGTGGAGGTTGTGCGGATAGACTTGACACGACCTTACACTGTTGCATCCATCTACCTTCCTCCACATAATCTCAACCTAGACGATTTGGAAGATCTACGTCGATAGTTGCCACACCCATTTCTACTCTTGGGAGATTTCAATGATCGGCATCACCACTGGGGAGTCCCAGTCCTTGTTCTCAAGAGTAGATGTTTTACTGAACAGTGACACACCCACACATTTACAAATTCAAATTGGAACATTCTCCAATGCTGACCTGTCAATTGGTTCACCTGGTACACAGTTGGATTTCACATTGTAGGTCATGGAAGACTTACATGGAAGCGAACACTTTCCAATGGAGTGCAGAGATGGCAACATGAACATGCAGACTGGAATCTTTTTAGATCAACCACAGTAATGCAGGGCAGGTGGCACAATAGATCCTCATGAACAAAAGAGATGTTGCAAATGAGCTAGCAAAATTCATGACAGAGTTCTCTGGAACATCTTACATTGCCCGATTCTCCAACTTTTGGGCTGAACAGGAACAATGACCATTGTCGTTCTTCAGTTGGATTGCAGCAGAACTTTATAAAAAAAACTCGCCATTTTTTCTAACCTTGAAGATAGCCAGGAATGGGTCCTACAGGGAGTGTCTTAAGTGTGACCCTGTTTGCCATTGCTATAAATGACATCATAAAGAACGTTCCAAGTGTTGTCTTGCATAGTCTGTATGTGGTTGACTTCACACTCTACTGCTCTG
>NC_061861.1:11374706-11377206 GCF_019202785.1 Penaeus chinensis | reverse complement strand
TCAGGTTTAAGAAACAGCATATGAACTATTTTATAATCTGACTTTTTCTAAATCAGCTGAAGAATCTCGGCGAGATAAAAAGCGGGAAACTCTAAACCGTTTTCTGTGACGCAATGAACTCGTACCTCTGCAAATAAGAGTTAATTTGTCCCTTTGTTTAACGATGACGGCAGCTGTTGACACGTTGCAGATTGCAATCGCCGACCACAGAAGACCTGAAGCTAACGGCGGCACTAAGGTACAAAAAGGGGGCAGCATCTTTTAAAAGCGAATTGGGCCGATGACCGACGTAATGCTAGGACCCACGTCGTATACCCTTGTATTTTTGTCTATATAATGCTCCAAGTTTTGTACCACACTGCAGGTCATAATAATGGTGAAGTACTGTCGCTTTTCTTCTGTTATTCACACAATCGCAAACAAAAATACTGGACATACATTTTTGTCTTTTTGTTTTGTCGAACCTTTTCACCGGGACCATTGCCTGTGCGGTCTATTGTGTGCCGGAAATGCTGACATTTATAGTTGATGGATGGATAAATCTCTCTGGCCAGTCTGAGATAAAACAGGCGAACCAAATGGATACAAAATATAGCCAGAATAAGATGTGGTTGTAAACGCCTGGAAATGTCAGACTAATGGACTTGGAAAGGACAGTCTTCGGCAGAATTGGAAATTCCACAACAGCGCTGCAGCAAGGCCCAATATATGCATGTATACACACACACACACACACACACACACACACACACACACACACACATATATATATATATACACACACATATACATATATATATATATATATATAATATATATACATATATATACATATATTTAGACACATATACATATACATATATATATATATATATATATATATATATATATATATATAAACTCCAGCAAAGCCCAATCACCTATCTTTTTCACTTCATCATACTCTTATCAGATACATCAACGCATATCACAGCCATCACAATAGAGTATCAGACAACAACAACAATAACAGCCCCAAACAAGAGCAACAGCACCCAGGACGACGGGAACCTCCGTCGCGAGATGAAATGCGACATCGCTTTCTCTCTCGCCGCTGCTCCTTGCTAAATGAGGCATCACCAGAGCCCCCCCCCCCCCCCCCCCCCTGCTGCCTCTGCGACACCTGCCTCCTGCGGCCAATTAAGTCCTCCGCGTAACTCCTCTCCTTTCCGATCGCGTCTGTTACGTTACGGCGTCCGTGGCGGTAATTCGTTCCCGTCGACACTCGGGAGGATCTGCGGTGTGATGAATGGGTAGTGACGTCACTTCCTGTCACCGCCTGCTGCTGTACTCCTCACGCCCATTCCGCCCATCCCGCCCGCCCGCCTACGGTAAGACCCGCCTCGCCTCCCGTTAGATTAATCATGGAGAGCGGTGTGAAAGAGCGTGCTTTGAATAATGGCGCCTCGCGTTGTGCGGCCGCCCGAAGGCGCTGTAATGATACGATACCGAAGGCAGATCAGGCCGCCCTCGGATAGTTTCCCAGAGGACGGTTTCGCATGCGGCGCCGCTCCTAACCCTTCCCCTTCCATTCCTTATTCTTCCATTCCTTATTCGTCTCCTTTTCTGCTTCTCCTTCTTCTTCCTCATTTTCTCTTTTTAAGCTATGATTCTTTTCCTCGTCTTTTTCGTCTCCTTCTTCTTTTGCTGTCTCTTCTTCTTCTTCTTGTTCATCCTCCTCTTCTTCTTTTTCTTTAATCTCCCCTTCCCTTTCTTATAACGGATGCCACATAGTGCCACACACACACACACACACACACACACACACACATATATATGTATGTATGTATGTATGTATGTAAATGAGCGAGTACATTGTGCATGCGCGTCTGAACTGCAAAGAGCTTTTCTCCGCATAACCGCCCCCCCCCCCCCCCCCATCGCTCGCTTGAGGTGGCTTGTTTACAATAGCCTCTGGCCAGGCGATCGTCAGCTGGTGTCAGCAAGCATCAGTAACTACCATCACAAACCATTTACCAGCTGACAGAAAGAACCTGTGATCCTTATGGAACTAATGGAGCGTGTGTGGGAGAGAGGGGGAGAGGGCGGGGGGTGGGGAAGGAGGAGGAGGAGAGAGGGGGTAGGCGGTGTGAGACGGATAACATGTGCGAAGTGGCAGTTGCCTCTTGGGGGCGTGTGATCTAAAAGATTTTGTGTGCGTTTGGGCGCGTACATCTGTGTGCGTTTTTGTTTCATTCTTTGTCTATTTTATATATTTCCTGGCTTTGTTTTGTTTTCCTTTTTGTTTGAATATGTTCTCATTTTTAAATGTATTTTTGTATATCTATTTTACTTTATTTACTTTCCTTCATTTTCCTTTAACATTACCTTTTGTTCTTCCACTTTGTCTTTCCCTGCCTTTTGAATCCGATATTTTTTATCTCATGTCCTACAATTGTCAAATAGCATGTTAAAAAATGTCTTTTGTTTGATTATTTTCGTTGTCAATGACAAGTCAAAC
>NC_061861.1:11362206-11369706 GCF_019202785.1 Penaeus chinensis | reverse complement strand
GTCGTAATAGAGAGAGAATTCGCTTCGGGAGGACTGTGTCGTGTGGGGTTCTGTGCGTATTACAAGATCGACATTTTTTCCTGCCACTGCGCCTTGGCCTTGGTGTGTCAGGCGGCCGCGAGATGGCAGGCGTCATGTTGAGCGATGACTGATCTCGGCGCAAATTGCAGGGTTTCTTATCCGCGGCAATTTTAATGGCGGGAGGAGGAGGGAGATGCTCGGGCGATAACAAAAAGAAATAAAAAACACAGTGGTTTAAAAAAGAGACAAGAGAGAAATGTCGAGCCTCTTCGTTGGTGTGGATAAATTGCTTCTCCAGCCTTGATGGTTTCCTGTCCCGGGCTCGATGGTCACCTCTTCGGAGATCACTAACCAAGGCCGTTGTTTGTGCTTCTTAGGTAGGTATGTGTCACGAAGCAATTATTTGTCTACATATGTATTAATGTATCAATATTCTTTTTCACATTTGTTCGGATTATTTATTATTGTTTAGATGTGCTTTGTGTCATCTCAACAGATTATTCATGCAATAATAATTTCGCCACGAAAAAAGAAACAAACAAAATCAACTCAAAGATCTCTTCCAAAAGGCATTTCTGGTCTTACGTGATTTAATCAAACTTTAAATATACAAAGTCTCACTGCAGGCGGAAGTCAAGTTCAAGTATCGAATTAAATTCATTGCCAACACAATTTCGTCGCCAACAACAAAAGGGATAAAAAAAAGCACTAAGCAAAAGAAAAATAAGCAGCCGCAAGATGGCAGAACACAGGGCCGTCCTAAGATTCGCTCACTCGGAAAATTACTGTGTGATTTTGGCCTTTTTATATTAATGTGTATGTATATATATATATATATATATATATATATATATATATATGTATATATATGTGTGTGTATGTGTGTGTATGTGTGTGTATGTGTGTGTGTGTGTGTGTGTGTGTGTGTGTGTGTGTGTGTGTGTGTGTGTGTGTGTGTGTGTGTGTGTGTTTCCGTTCGAGAATCTGGATTTGAATCCACGAACGCAACGATAAATTGGTATATTCTCTTTCTGTTTTACCTCGACTTGTCTTTTTGTCGATTTTGAACAGATTATTGCATTTATTGATTCCAGATAGTAATTAGATTAGAAATATATTCCTCGAATGATATTATCTGTAAGGTAGATCTCACGAATGAAAAATAAATGTCTGAATCTATGAGATGCCCTATCTTGGGGGGGGGGGGGGAAGAGGGAGGAGAGAAGAGAGCGGGGGAGGGGGAGGAGAGAGTGAGGAACGGAAGGGAGGAGAGAGTGAGGAAGGGAAGGGAGGAGAGAGTAGGGAAGGGAAGGAAGGAGAGAGTGAGGAAGGGAAGGGAGGAGAGAGTGGGTAAGGGAAGGGAGGAGAGAGTGGGGAAGGGAAGGGAGGAGAGAGTGGGGAAGGAAAGGGAGGAGAGAGTGAGGAAGGGAAGGGAGGAGAGAGTGGGGAAGGGAAGGGAGGAGAGGGTGAGGAAGGGAAGGGAGGAGAGAGTGAGGAAGGGAAGGGAGGAGAGAGTGAGGAAGGGAAGGGAGGAGAGAGTGGGGAAGGGAAGGGAGGAGAGAGTGGGGAAGGGAAGGGAGGAGAGAGTGGGGAAGGGAAGGGAGGAGAGAGTGGAGAGGGGAAGGGAGGAGAGAGTGGGGAAGGGAAGGGAGGAGAGAGTGGGAGGAGGAGGGGACGAAAGAGTGGGGGAGGGGGAAGAGTGACGGGAGAGGGAGGGAAGGAAAGAGATTGGGAGGGGAGGAATGAGATAGAGGGAGGGGAGGAGAGAATGGTATGGAGGAGGAGGAAGGAATGAAGCAAAAAAGAAAATAGGCAGTGTTAAGGACATGGAAGGGGTGGAGGAGGAGGAGGTGTAAGGCATCAAAGTGCTAAGTTTAATTTCGTCATCATATGATTGCATTTTATTGTTAATAAATCAAATAGAATAATATGAACATGCTAAATATACCTGAATTCTACGGTTATCGCATAATTACAGGCTCATGTGCCTGTAATTATGTCATCTTTTATATGCTGAATTATGTTGCACACTTTTAAGGCGTCTTATGTTTATTTTCAACAACAGAAACAAAATATTTCAATACAACTTGAATCTCACACAATTTAATATTGGTGGATTGTCCTTGTACATCGTTCATACTTATTTTTCCGTTCGTTTGTACATTTATTCTGTCTGATAATGAACATTATTTATTTACATGGTGAGCAAGGCCTTCTTTTTTCTACTTCTCCCTAGTCCTGGCTCCCAATAATACTTATGCCCTTTTCTAAGCCTCGTGCATGACGAATCTTTCTTGTACTCTGTACAAGAAACCCATTTCTTTCTAACGCGCTATTTCTCATTCTTATTTTACTGTTTGGTTTAGCACAGCTGTCACACCTCAAATTGGTATATTCATGCAATAACATACATCAGTACCTACAGCCATACGCACAGAATATCACAAGGCTTTTTCTTTAAAAAACATGAATTTTCTTCAGAAAATTATTGTGAAAGACAGGCTTGCGGCTTAGTAACTCTAAAGAACTTCTACTATTAACAATTATAATAATTAATTATTATAATTGTTAATATTTATTGCCATTATGAAATCGACCAGCATTGTATTTAAGTAAAAATAAAAAAAATCACATAAGTAAGACCAAATCCTAAAACAAAAATGACAAATCAGTTAATAATTCTTAAAATAATAAACTGATAGTCTTTGAAGTAACAAACTTACAGCAAAGCATAACCAACATACAGCCATAAAATTCCCCGAGCATGAATGTAAAAAATAGCAAAACAAAATAAAACGGCAATAAAAGAATAACTACCAACCTTCAAGGAAATATAGTTTAATAAAAAAAAAAAAAAAAATAATAATAATAATCATGCTTTGTATTTATATATGTCAGCTCATGTTACATTTCCATACTTACATGTACGTACATAAATACTTTTTATATTTTGTATGCATCACTATTTAACACTATCTATCTACTTGTCTAGTTGTATGTCTTTCTCTTTCTATCTATCTAAATATTTAATTGTTTATCTATGTACCTATTCATGTATATGTCCATTCCTTAATATGCATATCTAACTATCTAATCTGTCTAACTATCAATTTATTCACACACACAATAACACGCGCTCACACATATATAAAGACACATCTATCTCTCATTACTCTTTCTATGTTTAACTATTTTGCATTTGTCAGTTAAGCCTCTTCATTTCTGTTGCTACCTCTCTTTCTCTTTCCTGTCTTCATTCCTCTCCATTCTTCTTCATTTTACCACTTTCTTTCCTTTTCTCTCTCTTTCTTTCCTTTTTTTCCTCTACTGCATCCTCAAACTCCCTCTCTCTCATTTTATTCACACTCATTCCCTTTCTCCCCTCTTTCTCTCCACCCTCCCCTCCTGTCTTCACACCCTCCTCGCATCTATTCACCCTTCTATCCTTCTTCCATCATCCACCTTCTCCTCCTTCCCTTCTTTTTCTATTTTTCTTCTCTCTTTCTTCGGGATGGAGTTCAACACACAAGTACGAACAATGCTACAACACAAAGGGTACACAGAGTGACACAGGTAAGTGAGTCCAAGGTCTTCTCTATCTGTGAAATGTCAAGTGTGATGTCGAACGAAGAAAGGGAGTGGAAGAAGGAAGGAGGGAGATCATAATGATGTGAATGATGAAGAAGGGAAGCAGAGGAGGGAGAAGAAGAGAGAAAAATTACCCTTTTATGATTTGTTTTGTTTTATTTCCATTCTCTATCTTCATTATAATACGTTATGTCAGAATACCTTTCCATCAAACGTTGGAATCGGTGAATAATGAGGAGACTTTGATATAAACATACGCCGAAATGGACACACACACACACACACACACACACACACACACACACACACACACACACACACACACACACACACACACACACAACCAATACCATATTCAAAGGAAATACTGCATGTTGGGGGTGGGGGGTTGTCATGACAACCCCCCCCCCAACCCTTCCCATCCCTTGGCTCACTTCTGCCTCCCAACCCCCCACTGCCACTTACCCACTTCTTGCCTCTCCCTGTGCCCTCTTCGCCCTCGAAAGGGAATTTAGTTTTAATGAAACTGATATAAACATTCTTGAAAACGGCGTTAAGAATGACGAAGGTCGCTGTATGCTTGCGGTTTCGTTCATTGGGTAATTCCGTTAAGTTAGCATAGGAGGAGGCCTTGGCAAGTGCTAAAAGGCACTGCACATATTCGTCGGTACTTAAATAAGGTAGGAAGTAAAGACGTACACGCTCTCATAGACAGGCACGGACACACACATCAACATAAACTAACTCATACACATGAACATGCACAAACACAAAAATACACACACACACATATATTTGTGTGCTTATATAAATATATATATATATATATATATATATATATACACATATTATATATATATATATATATATATATATATATATATATATATATATATATATATATATATATATATATACACATTATGTTCACTAAAATCATCACAACTCGCATCTCTGAAAGTCTAGATTCTAACCAGCCTAGAGAACAGGCAGGCTTTTGCAGTGGATTCTCAACAACAGACCACATACACACGCTTACCCAAATAAGAGAAAAAATAAACGAATATAGGAAACCCCTGTGTATGGCATTCATTGATTAGGAAAAGGCATTTGACTCTGTACAAATACCAGCAGTACTAGAAGCTATTCGAAGATAGGGAGTAGAGGAGGTATATTGTAATATATTAGAAGATATATGCGAAGATGGGACAGCAACCATCAAGCTCCACACAGAAACCGATAAAATCCCAATTAAGAAAGGTGTTAGGCAGGGTGATACCATCTCACCAAAACGGTTTACAGCTTGTCTTGAGGAAATTTTCATGAAGCTAGAATGGACTGGGAAGGATATCAAAATCGAGGACGAATACCTAAACAATCTAAGATTTGCAAATGATATTGCTCTCTTCAGTGAACCTGCAAATGAAATACAGCAACCAATCTGAATAGAGAAAGCCTAAACGTCGGACTTAGGATGAACAAGAAAAAGACTAAGGTCATGTACGACAGTAGAGTTCAATTCGAACAGATACATGTTCAAAGCAGAGCGCTAGAGGTAGTGGACAAGTATATATAACTAGGGCAACTCGGACAGACAAACACATCTAACGAAGAGGAAATAAAGCGACCCATCAGTCTAGGCTGGAGCGCCTTCGGCAAACACAGTAGCATACTAAGAGGCTTTTTGTCATTACGTTTAAGAAGAAAAGTCTTTAACCAATGCAGCCTCCCAGTTATGACCTATGGATGAGAAACATGGACTACAACCAAATTACTAGAGAGGAAACTAATAAGTGCCCAAAGAGGGATGGAGAGGTTGGTGCTGGGATTGGATGAGGGTGACGTGGATCAGGGAACAGACAGAAATAGAAGATATACTCGGGAGCATCAAAAAGCAAAAATGGCAATGGGCAGGTCATATATGTCGGAGACAGGACAACAGATGGAGAAAGAAAGTAACAGATTGGATTATAGATAACATAAAAGGCCAAGGGCCAGACCTAGACAAGATGGCGCAACGAAATAACGAAATTTGGGGGCCAAGACTGGAAGCAAAAAACACAAGACAGACAAAGATGGAAAAGATTGGGAGAGGCCTACGTCCTGCGGTGAATTGACCCAGGCTGATGATGATGATATATATTCAGGCCTATTTCATGATAAAACAGAATCTAGCTTACTTTATCATTCAGAATTGTTAAGTTTTTCTTTCTATCTAAAATATCGAAAGGTATACCTTTCATTACCTTTTAGGAAATTTCGTTTGCTTCGCCTATTTTGCATATCACATGTATATGTACACAGCAACGGAACACTCACACAAATCTTCACTGTACATAATACGCATTTCAAAGCATACACAGAAACACGCACATCACCCAACCACACACACACACACACACACACACACACACACACACACACACACACACACACACACACACACACACACACACACACATACAGACACACACACACACACACGCACACGTACATGCGCGCGCACACACACACGCACACGCACATGCGCGCGCACACACACACTCACACACACACACACACACACACACACACACACACACACACACACACACACACACACAAGCAAAAAACACACAATTGCATAAGAACAAAGACACAGGTAATTATTTACACTGGAGAAAGGTATTCAGAACAGAGAGTGCTGATTGAGCAACATTTATCAGCGAATTTCGTGTGAAAAAGAGAAAGGGAGAGAAGAAAAAGGAGAGAGAGAGACAGAGATGAGAGAAAGGAGGAGAGGGAAAAAGTTTGTCATGATGGGTTTCTGAATCATATATGTTAATGGCGTCATCGATAGTAACGTGACTTGACCTTTTTGGCGGAACATATTTTCGTTTTTTGTTTTGCTTTGAATGATATCACAGTAAAACATATTTTGGTAATAGAATGAATAAATATTGTAATGAACAGATGAACCCAGGTTTATAAAAGGGGGCTAAAAATTGCTGAAATAAAACTAACCAATCATTCTAAATAAATGTCTTAATACACAAAGATTCCAAAGATTAACATTTATGCCTGTTATCAGCTATCTATAAATTGTCCAAAAATGTAATCACATATCGCATCTTAAGATCATTAGTTTCCAACCAACTAAACTTTCGCAGTGAATTCTCACGGCAGATCACACCCATAAAACAAATAAGGAGAGAGCAAAGGTAACATTAGAAGTAATTTCATAAGCAAAGTATAGAGGAAGCACACTCTGGAATATTCGGATCTATATATGATTATGCAACAGCGACATTGAAGTTTCATATAATAAAACTTCAAGTGAAAAGGGTGCTAAAAAGGGATAGCATTTCATTGCATTTGCATTTGTTCGTGCTTAGAGGAACTTTTTTCTAAATATTTCCAGACGCTCACTTCAGCGAGTCAGCGAATGAGCTATAACAGTTTGAAGGTTGTACTTAAAACATAAACAAATCTAGAGTTATGTTATATACGTGTATTAGACGAAGTAGACAATGAGGAAACATACCTCAAACAAGTTACACACAGAAACATATTCTGGGATGCTAAAATGATGCAAGCAATTAGATTACGTCGGCGAATCACGAGTTTCATTACAGTTATGGTCAAGGAACAAAGTCTCTGCGTTCTCTTCATCAAGATGAGATCAGAAACTTGAGTTCGACCGTTCGACCAAGTTAATTGAGAGAAAATTGGTAAGAGTCTAGAGTATACACACACACACACACACACACACACACACACACACACACACACACACACACACACACACACACACACACACACACACACACACACACAAACACACATATATATGTATATATATATATATATGTATACATATACACACGTATATATATATATATATATATATAT
>NC_061861.1:11352206-11357206 GCF_019202785.1 Penaeus chinensis | reverse complement strand
GATTGTAAAAAAAATAATATGGAAAATAATAATAATATATAAATGATAATGCTAAAAGTAATAAATAATAATAACAAAAAAACAACAAAACACCAATAATAATATTAATAATAAAAATAATAATATCAATCATAATAATAATGATAATAATAATAATAATGATAACAATTATAAATCATAATACCAACAACAACAACAATGATAATAATAATAACGATAGAATAATGATAATAGTAATAATAATGTTAACATCATGATAATAATGATAATAATCATGATAATAATGAAAATTATAATGATAATGATGATAATGATAATAATAATGATAATGATGAAAATAATAAGAATAATGATAATAATGATAATGAAAATAATGATAAAGATAACAATACAATATATATATATATATATATATATATGTAATGATGATGATAATAACTGAGAATACATAATATATCCCTCAAAAAAACACAAAAGGACGAAACTTGGGCAACTTCCCAACAATCACGTAATATGTTGTGTCTTGGGGACGTCTGAAGCGTAACGTAGAATCGGCAAAGTTCGTCAATTAACGTCATTGTGATGCAGGACTCGCTCTGATCATTTTGCTGTTGACCTTTGCCTTCACCTCTGCCCCCCCCCCCCCCCCTTCCTCTCGCTCTCTCTTTCCTTTTTTTCTTGTGACTTGTTGGCCTCCTCCTCCTCTTCCCTTTTTTTCTCTCTCTCTTTCTCTTGTTCTTTGTCTTTACTCTCTTCTCCTTCTCCTACTTCTATGTGCTTTATTCTCCTTCTGATTCCTTCTCGGTTATAATATTTTCGTTGTCTTTGTGCCCTTCTTCTCCTCATTTCCCTCTTTCTAACCACTCTCCCATCCCTCCTTCTCCATATCCTCTTGTCCCCTTCCCCCTTCTCCCTTTCCCTCCCCCCCGCCCCCTCTCCCGGTGACATCTCCCTCACCAGGAGTCAAGGCGAGTCTTCCTCCGGCCATTGTATTCGCGAGACCTTCGGTAAGGAAGCAGCCACGCCGACCTCGAAATCAATCCAATAACCCAATGGCAAAGAGGAAGAGAGTATCGTAAGAGATGGGTGAACGCGTTATGTATGTGTGGGCGGGGGGGGGGGGGGGGTGAAGGAAGAAGATATAGAAGGATTATATGGAAAAATTTATCTAACAATGATAAATAAATATATAAACGAATAATTGAATGAATAAGTGAAATGGGCAGATAATCAACTGAAAGCAAGAATAAACTTAATTATTGAGGAGAATGTGATTGTTAATTACATAAACTTTCTTTTCGTCTAGAGTCGTCTTCATATTTTCCCCTTTTTCATTCATCACTATTATCATCATTTTTTCTCATTTATTTTTTGTCGTCGAGTTAAGAGAAACAGAAAGTCTCTCGCGGTCAAGTCATGGTTCTCGACACAAACCCGATGGTCACGGGGAGCCTATGGGAGGAAGGGGAGGAGGGGTACAGAGGGAGACGATGTGGCTTGATATGCTAATGAAGAAGTGATTTCGGCCGCCGCAGTCTGTCCCCTAACAAGGCCCCGCCAAGGAGCTTGTGGCCAGACGCTTTTGTTTCATTACTTTCGTGCTCTCCGTCGGATCTGTCATCGTTAAGTGGCAAGGGGCAATGTGGGTCGTGGCTTTTGGGGGCTCGACCTGTTGAGCCGGGATGCGCACTTTTTAAACGTAATTTCATTTTATCTATCTATTCATGTGTGTGTATTTAGATCTACATCGCTGTGTGTTAAACTGTTTAGATTCACATGTCCATATCTGTTTACATACCTATAACAAGATTCATCTGTCTACAGTACAATGAAAACAAAAAGCAAAATAGTACATAGATCATTATCACCTATAATAAAGTCCCGATGACCACCACATCCCTCCCACCCGACGGAGATAGCCCTGTGGTGTCACACTCTTATCCTTATCTTATATCAGATCCAGAACAGCGTTTAATATCGATGCGCGAATGACTGAGGGATTAACCGAAAGCGCATGCGGTGTAATGTGACAAGTCAGAGTCTTGCCATAACGGGCTTTATGCTCGAAATAACGGACTGTTCATGGCTCGCTATTCACGAAGGAGTCCCTCTCTCTCTCTCTCTCTCTAAAATGACGTTTTATGAGCCGTAACTTTCCTGCTCAAGATGATACTCCTTTTTTTACCTCTTGGTGTAACATATTGCTATATGTTTCCAGGTACGTGTCGATCGCGATGGTTTTCATGCAAGGGCAGACGGAGGATATAGATATACTGGCATCCTGGATGTGTATTCTTTTGAACGTGGTTATGTCAGATTAAGCAATTCACTGTTTAAACACACACATACCCACGCATAAACATAAATGCACACCATCTGTATATACATGGTAATTACCCATATTTATCTTCCTGTGTACATAAGGCAATCGCACAAAAAACATCCCTGCATGTGTGTGTCTGTGTGTGTGTTTAGGTGAACACAAGCCGCAGCACTTCCTTGTATACACACAATGTACATTAACACAAAGCAATGACAACATCAACCGTGTTATCGAGACTAAAAGAATGTTTACTACTGTTCTTCCTTCTTTTACCTTGTCCAATAGGAATACAATGCCTTTTTTATCAACAAGGGGAGTTTCCAAATCTGTCCCGTGAGTGTACAGTCTGTGGCCTCGACCCAGCATTATTATTTTTTGTTGTAATGATTTGTCGGTTTGCGCACCCGGAACTCTTCATTACGATGGTAATGGAAGGGAAATGGAGGGGAGAGAACGGAGGAGGATGTGGAGGTACCTAATTAAAGGATTGAATATAGGATCGTTTCAGCAGAGGTTGGGGTAGGCTATATGTGAGCGGTATTGTGTGATTGACAGGACAACGAGGAGGGAGAAGGAGAGGGAAAGATGGGTGGACTGACGGAGAAATAAATAAATGGAGTGAGAGGTAGATAGCTAGATAGAAAAAGATAGATAGAGAGATTCATAAGTAAGTCTGGGACTTCTTATAGACTCAAAATGTTCTCTGTCCCATAAGAAAGCTTTACGTTGTATTTCAAGCTGCCATGTGTGAATACATGTATTTATATGCATCATACACACATGCAAAGATGCATATACCGCATATACATTATTTTACAATAAGATACAAGTAAAGAGTAAACAAAAACTAACAATACACCACACATATACTGATAATACCATACACATACTTAATGGAAGTACATATGAATATTAACTTATATGATTACACATCAAGCTTACATACAATACAGTATACTTGCAGAAATATAAACATACACGTCATATGCACTCATGCATGATCCCATGGACACAAAAATAACATATCTCAAACCACAAGGAGGAGAAACACACGCCGCGGTTACTGTGTACTCGTGTACTTATATTGTAATTAATGTACGCTCAACAATGACAAGAACATACAACATCACGATCCACGTAACCACATCAGAGGCTTGTGTGTATGCCATGACTGAAAGCCGTGAGAATCTCCCAGAAAGGTGTGAAGCCGCTAGACACACGTACTCAAGAAAAAAAATATGTAATAGATTTTTTTTTCTTATTGTTCATTAATAAAGCTACCGTTTAAGAAAGAAAAATAATGGGAAAAAGAGATGAAGCGTTTCCCACAAAAATATGTTTTGGTGTTTGTGCATGTTTCTTTCTACGCGGCTCTGTGATCTCCAAGAGCAGGAATGAGAAAACTTTGTCCGGTAAAGTTAGCTTCTGGGAGTGATAGATGGCGCCACACCAACCTTCGTGTATGGCTACCTCAGGTAAACACAGGGTTCCCTTACACGCCTAAATATATTTTGTATTTGAGTTTTCAACTCTCTCTTTATTCATCAGCGTCTTCAAGGATCCCCGTTGCGTCAGGTTACATTCCTCCAAAGGAAGAGACGGAACATAAATACTCATTTTCCAACGAGGTAAGAGTCATTGAGGAGGAAAACACAATATGTGCTTTGGCTGTAAACATGACGAGGATAAAATATTTATTCTCGTGGCTATACAATGTTTAATGACCTTTCTTTTGTGAAGTATGACTCCATGACCTTTTTCCTCTTTATTCTACATATACAGAATCCAGTCTCTGAACTCAGGAAGAAGGAACAATGTATGTGTGGAGCGAACTTGCCTCCACTGAGAGAGGTTTGCGTGGCTGCGTTGTTATTAACACTGGTAATTGCACCCGGTTGAAATAACCTTATTGTTGACTTTTTCTTCCCTTTTCTTAGTTACTTTTTGCTCTCCTCTCTTCCCATTCTTATCTTCCTTGGTCATTGTTGTATCTAATTATTATTTTTTTTTTTTGTATTATTATTATCGTTATGAATGTGGACTCCATGAGATTACCATGGGAGTAAAGGTATATGTAAAGGTTTTTATCTTTTGAATAATGGTGATTGTAATGATAATGGAGGTGACGATGAAGTAACACTAATACTCTTACTTTTGGCACTACCACAAATCTCCAGTACTCCTGAATATTCGGCCATGCAAAATATGATATTTAGTGATACTCGTTATTATAATGGTGGCGGCGATGGTTATGATGATAATGATTACGATCACGACGGCGATAATGACAATGATTGTGATGGTGATGGTGATGATGATGATGACGATAATGGCGATAGTGATGATATGGTCATGATGATGGCGATGAAGACGACGTGACGGTGATGATGGTGGTGGCGATGTTAATAACGGTAATGGTATTTAAGTACTACCACTGCTAATACTAAATGCTGCTAAAAATAGTAATGATATAGTAAACTCTTTACTGCTGTTATCGAATAATTGGTCACTTTTCATTAGTGGCAGTTGGAGGCCTCGTAAAAATCATAATACAACAGGCATAGTGATAGTAATCGTAATAGAAGCAACAACAGAACTGGTACTTTTAACTTCTTTTTGTAGATGAAACAAAATCACCATAATCTCTAGCAGAAATATTAATACTAGTAATAAAGGA
>NC_061861.1:11337206-11347206 GCF_019202785.1 Penaeus chinensis | reverse complement strand
GATTCGGCAGGGCGTTCGGATAGCGAAATCCACGAACCCGTTAGCGTGTGTCCGACAAGTAGACCATCGGAACGGGTGTAGGGGCGAGTGCAGCGTCGTGCTCAGCGGCGGCCTTGGTTCCTCGGTGATCGTAGAAACGGGGCCTGTGTAAGGTTTTCTCTTTTTCACGCGGTTGATGGCTGAGCGGAGGCGCCTAGGCATGGCAGCCGTGAAGGTGCGGGCTGAGGGGACGTGGAGGCTGGGCGTTTTGGATGATCTTTCCCTTTATTTTGAAGAGGTTGAGATGTACACACGAAAACACATACACAAGCGCGAGCACACATACACGCACACGCACACGCACACACGCAGACACGCACACACACACACACACACACACACACACACACACACACACACACACACACACACACACACACACGCGCGCGCGCACACGCATGCACGCACGTACGCACACACACACACACACACACACACACACACACACACACACACACACACACACACACACACACACACACACAGACACACACACACACACACACACACACATAAAGCCATTCATATCGGCAAAGTCACCCCTCAAAAAGTCTTAATAACGGTAGATATAACGCTACAGTTCAGTATTTATGACACCTTACATGCAATGATGCAGTGATATGTATCGTCAGACACTAGGCACCGTGCAACCACTTGCAATGATGTAATTACACACAGCTGTTCCAGGGGGGGGGGAGGGGTCCGGGGAAGTTTCTAGAATTTAAGTTAATTACAATTTTGATAAGTATAATTGCAGCTGTTGCTATCAGGGTATGAGAACCTAGAAACATTCTAATTATCATTGCGCCTCTTGCAAATGACATAATGAATGAAAGGATAGTATATTTTGCGTGAAATTAGAGATTTATCAGGTAATATCGAGAAAAAGGTTTATAGAAGAAATGTAGGAAATGAAAATGATAAAGCTTTCTAGGAATAAATATGAGTTAAGGGTAATAGATTTTTTACTGTTATGGCTGATGCTTTAACAAGAGTGAGAATATAATGGTGAGCATTACTATAGTAATACTTTAATACGTCCCCTGAAGGTAATAACAGAATAATAGTGAGTACAAAGAATACGGATTATAACACTGATAATAAAAATTTAATGATACAGATATCGACTACGATATATCAAAAAATTAGTTATGAATATAACGCTTCCGATAACCAGCCATAATCACAATGTTAATTCAAAAGAGAGTGAGATGAAATAAAAAAACAATAATGTAAAGCAACACAAGAAAGACAATTGATGAGCTGAATAATAATCAGGAGGATAATCATGAGAAGACAATGGTACCTTTGGGGAAATAGAACAAAAAAATGAAGCGAAATAAACAAACAAATAAAACGAAGAAAGAAAAGAGCGAAAGAGAGAGAGAGAGAGGGAGAGAGAGAGAGAGAGAGAGAGAGAGAGAGAGAGAGAGAGAGAGAGAGAGAGAGAGAGAGAGAGAGAGAGAGAGAGAGAGAGAGAGAGAGAGGAGAGAGAGAGAGAGAGAGAGAGAAAGAGAGAGAGAAGAGAGAGAGGGAGGAGAAGGAGGGGAGTGGGGGGGAAGGAGGGAGGTGAGGGGGAGGGGGAGAGGGAGGGAGGGGGGGCGAGAGAGACGGTGAGAGGAGAGGGGAAAAGAGAGAGAGGGGAGGGGGGACGAGGGGAGAGAGGGGAGGGGAGTGCGGGGAGGGAGAGAGGGGAAGAGAGAGGGAGGGGGTTGAGGAGAGGGGGAGAGGGGGGAGATAGGGAAGGGAGGGGGAGAGAGGGAGAGAGAGGGAAGACGGAGTGGGGAGAGAGGAGAGAAGAGGCGAGATGAGTGAGGGGAGAGAAGGGAGGGAGGAGCGAGATAGGAGAGAGAGAGAGGGAGGAGGGAGGGAGGAGGGGGGAGGGGGGTGAGAGAGGGGGGGAAAGAGGAGGATGGAGAAAAGAGAGAGGAGGGAGGAGAGAGAGAAGAGACGAGGAGAGAGAGAGGAGGAGGAAAGGAGGGAGAGAGAGGAAGAGGAGAGGAGAGAGAAGAGAAAGTGAAAGATGAAGGGAGGAGAGAGAGAGAGAGAGAGCGAGAGAGAGAGAGGAGAAAGGAGAGGGAGAGGGGAGGAGAGGCGAGAGGAGAGAGGGGAAGAGGGGGGAGAAGAGGATGAGAGAAGAGAGAGGGGAGGGAGGGATTGCGAGAGAAGAGAGAGAGGGAGGAGAGAGAGAGGAAGAGGATGGAAGAGAGAGAGGGAGAGAGAGGAGAGGAGAGAGGGGAAGAGAGGGAGAGAGGGAGGAGAGAGGAGAGTGAGGAGAGGAGATGGGGAGGAGAGAAGGAGGAGAGAGGAGAGGAGGAGGAGTGAGAGGGAGGAGAGAGAGGAGGGAGAAAAGGCGGAGGAGGGAGAGAGAGTGATGAGAGAGGGAGAGAGAAGAGAGGAAGGAGAGAGAGGGAGATGAGAGAGGAGAGAGAGGGGAGAGGAGAGAGAGAGAGAGATGAAGAGAGGAGAAGAGTGGAGATGAGAGAGAGGAGGGAGACGAGAAGAGAGAGGAGAGAGAGGGAGGAGAGAGAGAGATGAGTGAGAGAGAGAGAGAGGAGAGAGAGAGGAGGAGAGAGAGAGAGAGAGAAGTAGAGGAGAGAGAAGAGGAGGAGAAGAGCGAGGAGGAGAGAGGCGAGGAGAGGGAGAGAGAGGAGAGGAGAGAGAGGAGAGAGAGGGGAGATGAGGAGAGGGAGGACGAGAGGGACGAAGAAGAGAGAAGGAGAGAGAGAGAGGAGAGAAGAGGGAGGGAGAGGGAGAGGAGAGGTGAGAGGGGAGAGGATGAGGATGAGAGGAGAGAGAGAAGGAGAGAGAGAGAGAGAGAGAGAGGGAGAGTGGGAGAGAGAAGGATGGAGAGGAGGAGAGAGAGAGAGAGTGAGGAGATGGAGACGAGAGTGAGGAGATGAAAGAGAGGAGAGAGAGAGGATATGGAGAGGAGAGAGGAGGAGAGAGAGGAAGGTGAGAGGAGAGAGCGAGAGAGAGAGGTGGGAGAGGAGAGTGAGAGGAGGGAGAGAGAGGGAGAGAGAGGAGGGAGAGGAGGAGGCGAGGAGAGAGGAGAGGAGAGAAGAGAGGAGAGGAGAGAGGAAGAGAGGAGGAGAGGACGAGAGAGAGAGAGAGAGCGTGAGAGAGGGAGGAGGGTGGGAGAGAGGAGGGAGAGAGAGGAGAGATGGGGGAGAGGAGGAGAGAGGGAGAGAGAGAGAGGAGGAGAAAGAGGAGAGAGAGAGAGAGGAGAGAGGATGGACGAGAGAGAGAGGAGAGAGAGGAGAGAGGAGGAGAGTAGAGGAGCAGAGAGGTGAGAGAGGGGAGAGGAGAGAGAGTAGGAGAGAGGAACGAAGATGAGAGAGAGGGAGAGAGAGGAAGAGAGAGATGGAGAAGAGAGAGAGAGGATGGAGGAGAGGGGAGAGAGGGGAGAGGAGAGAGGAGAGAGAGAGAGAGAGAGGGATGAGAGGAGTAGGGAGAGGACGAGAGAGAGGAGAGGGAGGAGAGAGGGAGTAGAGAGAGAGATGGATAGGAGAGAGAGGGGGGAAAAGAGGGAGAGGATGAGAAGAGAGGAGAGAGAGAGAGAGAGAGAAAGAGGAGAGGGGAGAGAGAGTGAGAAGAGGAGAGGAGAGGGGAGTGGAGAGAGAGGGAGGAGAGAGAGAGGAGGAGAGAGAGGAGAGAGAGGGGAGGGGAGAGGAGAGAGAAGAGAGAGGAGAAGAGAGGAGAGAGGAGGAGGGAGAGGAGAAGGAGGAGAAGAGAGGAGAGAGAGGAGAGAGGAAAGGGAAGAGAGGAGAAGGAAAGAAGAGAGAGAGAGAGGAGAGAGAGGATGGAGACGAGAGGCGGATGAAGAGGAGATGAGAGAGAGAAGGAGAGAGGAGAGAGAGAGAGTGGAGAGAGAGAGAGAGAGGAGAGAGAGAGAGGAAGAGCGGAGGAGGGGAGAGAAGGAGAGAGAACAAGAGGAGAAGGAGGAGGAGAGAGAGGAGTAAAAGGGGAGGGGAGAGGAGCTGAGAGGAAAGAGGTTGGAGAAGAAAGGGAGAGAAGGGAAGAGAGGGATGGGAGGAGAGGGAGATGGGTGAGAAGGAGGAGGAAAGGGGAGGGGAGAGGAGAGGGATGGAAGAGGGAGGAGAGAGAGGAGAGGGAGGAGAGGAGAGAGAGGAGAGAGGGGGGGGGGGGGGGGGGGGGGGGGGGGGGGGGGGGGGGGGGGGGGGGGGGGGGGGGAACCGAGGCGGGGGCACGAAGAGGAGAGGGAGGGAGGGGGAGGAGGGAGGGAGGGGAGAGAGGAGGGGGGAAGGGGAGGGAAGGGAGGGGGGGGAAAAAAAGGGAGGAGGGAGGAGGGAGGTGGAGGGGGAGGAAGAAGAGGAGAAGGGAAGAGGAGGGAGGAGGGAGGGAGGGAGGGGAGAGGAGGGGAGAGAAGGGGGGGGAGGGAGGGAGGAGGGGGGAGGGAGAGAAAAGAGGAGAAGAGAGAAGAGAGGGGAAGGAGGGAGAGGAGAAGAGAGGTGAGAGGGGAAAAGGGAGGTGAGGGGAGAGGGAAAAACGAAGAGAGAGCAGAAAGGAGGGTTGAGAGGGGGGGGGGGGGGAGGGGAGGAGAGAGAGCGGGGAGGAGTAGGAGAGAGGAGCGATAGAGGGTTGAGAGAGAGAATGAGAGGAGAAGAGGAGGGAGAGAGAGAGAGAGAGGAGAGCGAGATGAGAGAATGAGAGTGGATTGATGAGAGGAGACGAGAGGAGATGGGAGAGATGAGAGAGGCGGAGAGAGAGATAGAGGAGAGGAGGAGAGAGAGAAAGATTGTGAGCGACAGAAAGAGAGGAATCATTGTGAATTAAATATATGCTAATTATTTGATATATTAAACTTATTCCCTGACTGAATATTTATTTTCTAATTAGCATGTTGTTCTACCAGTGCATTATCTTTATTCGGATTTTCATCCAAATTTCCTGCCTATCCTGTTTTCCTCCACTTCCCTCTTATCCTTGTCCTTTCTGCTTCTCTCTTTCTATATCTCTTTCTCCCGTTTGACCAACACTGGGACCTTCACGAGACGCTCCTCCTCTAGCCACGCCCCCCCCCCCCCCCCCCCCCCCCCCCCCCCCCATTTCCTCCCCAACTCTATCGCCTCCTCCCGGGTGTCTCGTTCCGCTCCGCGCTTGCCTTTCTTCTTCTTATTCGCTTAACTTCCTCCCTTCCTCCCGCTCTCCTCTTCCCCCAAATCTTCTCTCCAATCCTTCCTCATCTCTTCCTTCAAAGCTCCTTCCATCGCCTTTCCCTCCGCATTCCCCTCTCTTTCCCCTTTCCTTACCCTGCCTTTTTTCTTTCCAGTTCTACTGCCTATCCTCCCTTCAACATCTTCCTTCCTTCGTCCTACTCCGCCTCCCTCCGGTCACTTCCCCTCTTCCTCCTTCCCCTCATCTCCTCCCTTATGCCCACTTCCCCAAATTCTCATCCTGCCTCTCTTCCTATTATTTTTTTTTAGACGGTAAAAGTTTAATTATGTTTATCTCTTACCTGTAGGAGACGATAAAATCTCAAGAAATAAAGAACATTATATATATTGCATGCAAAGTTATGTTAACGTGAAAATTTCTGGGGAAGGGGATCCATAGCTGTCATTAGATTCTTTAAGGGGTCCATGACTTCAATAATGTTTAGAACTGCTGTACTACGCCTACTATTCCTCCCTTCCCCCCCCCCCCCCTTACCCTGCATCCTTCTTCCCACTCCCTCCACCTCTTCCCACTCCCTCCACTCCCTCATCCATCTACCTTTTCGCCCTCCCTCTCTCACCCCTCCACCTCTTCCCCTCCCCGCGCTACCCCTTCCCCCCATGCCTATCCCGTCCCTCCCTCTCCCTGGAATAATCTCAGATAATAAACGTTAGATCCCACGATGGGTGGCTTACCTCACCGCCCTACTGACTTAATGCAGGGAACCGGCGCGAGGGAACAGTGCGGGTGTTACGTCAAGGTACATCGTGCAAGGCAGGGAGGCAGGAAGGGAGATCGAAACAGAAAGTGAACGAGAGGAAGGGAGAAAAGGGAAAGATTATGAGAGTAAAAAAGAAAATGTGAATGAACGAAAAAGAGAGAAAGTGAGTGTGAGAAAGAGAGAGAAAGTGAATGAAAGGAAGTGAGTAAAAGAGAATGAGAGGAAGAAAATCAAAGTGAGTGACGGATAGATAGATAGATAGATAGATAGATAGATAGATAAATAGATAGATAGATAGACACACACACATATATACATACATATATGTATGTATATAAATATAAATATAAATATATATATTATATATATATAAATAAATGTGCGCGCGCGTGTGTGTGTGTGTGTGTGTGTGTGTGTGTATGTGTGTGTGTGTGCATGTGTGTGCATGTGTGTGCATGTGTGTGTGTGTCTATGTGTGTATATATGTGTGTGTGTGTGTGTATATGTGTGTATATATGTGTATATATATGTGTGTATGTATATATATATATGTGTGTGTGTGTGTGTGTGTGTGTGTGTGTGTGTGTGTGTGTGTGCGTGCGTGCGTGCGTGCGTGTGTATATGTGGGTATGTGTGTGTGTGTGTGTGTGTGTGTGTGTGTGTGTGTGTGTGTGTGTGTGTGTGTGTGTGTGTGTGTGTGTGTGTGTGTGTGTGTGTGTGTGTGTGTGTGTGTGTGTGTGTGTGTGTTTGTGTTTCAGGTCCTGCAGGTCGGAAATATTAGTATAGTGAAATGTACTGAGGGTCACTGATATTTTGTCTTACTTCTAACATGTGTCTTTTCCCGTTTTTTATGGATATGGAATGGAGATCATGATTTCTAATATCTCTCTGTAACTATATTTGATTTAATTGGCAATGAGAGTGAATTGATTGTGAGCGGATGTAGGCTCTGTCAATTTACTTTTGTATCTGTCTCTTCCCTCTCCCTCTCTCTCTTTCTATTTCTTTTCCTTTTTCTCTCTCTTCTCTTCCCCCCCCCCCCCCCAACTCTATTTCTTCTCCCCTCTATCTCTCTTTCTCTCTCCCCCCTCCCTTTATGCTTGTTTGTCTATCGTTGTTTCTCTGTTTCCGTAAGAAGTTAAAAGCGATTTACGATTCTCCTTTCCATATATCAAAATGCCAAGTGCTCTTGCGTAACTTTCTTGTTGTCTTTCTTCTCGCAAACCGCAGTCGACGAAACCGAAAGCGACAATGGTCTCGGGAACAACAAAGGCTGAAACCACGGTAAGATCGGGCGGAAAATCACACGTTTTTGTACGACAACACACCGTACACTATTAACGTTTCACGGTCCACAAGCAGGTAACGTTGGGTTACAGTTGGTGAGTAATGTTTGGGGACAAACAGTGAATAATAATAATAAAAAAAGGATCTTTAATTATGCCCCTGGGAATTCTAAATCTCATAGTAATCCATACAATAGGATGGATAAAATGCAGATCCAGACTGCTATTTACAATTTTTAGATCAAAATAGTGTTTAGAAAGTTAGGAAAGAACGAGTGATTTTATTTATAAAACTGACAAAGGGCTTGTTGGGCTTTACAGACACTTGGGCAGTTGTGTAAGATGAAAGGAAGGCAGAGCTTAAGGGAAAAAGGCAGAGCAAAGAAAATAAATGGCTTTATCTTCACGTATCGCTAAGATGAATGAAGATAAAGATGAATTATTTATATTTTATATGTAGAAGCAAACTGTCTTAAAGTGTTCCCCTTCTTTTTTTTTTTTTTTACAGCTTGACCATTATGAAGTGTTCATCATTACCTTTTAAAATGAAATCGCTATCCGACTGTAATAAGCTACTACTGATACCGCCACTATTTAGGATTTGTTTTATTACTATTGTTTGTGGCAAGACTGTCGAAGTCTAATATAATAGTTTTGGCTGAAGAACACAGAGTCAGTGACGTTATTTTGAGAGATATATATGAACAAAATTAACTACCCTACACTGAACTCATTGACTTACATAAAATGCTATCGTTTTATATATACACACTCATGATACTCCCGGGTATCTCGAGAGAAAGTGGGGAAACAGAATGTTCAAGATAAAGATAAGATAAAGTGAATTTGTTAACACATTACTTTCAGACTTTATAGTATGCGAATAAAGTATTATAATATGAAAAAAGTCACATACAATCAGGAAAACAATACAATAAAATCTACTCGAGGAGAATGTTCTTCAGTGAACGCACAGACAAGACTTCACAATGACCGAATCGTAGAAAGTGCAATGAACACCTGCGTTATACAATCGTTGCGATGAGTCTCGGCGTCGCGCAGTCGTGCTCCGGCGAGAAACCGGAGCAGGATCGCGGCGATGATGACACGGAATTGACACATCACGAGAGCGGCAGATGACTCGGATGACACGGCGCCCAATTAATGGTCATCCATTATGAGTGCGAAGTGTGGGACGCGCGATGCCGTCAGCTTCCCAGACGCGGACTTACGCGAAAGTGTGATCTGATCATAGTTGTCGGCGCGGGTGCGTGGCGCCGGCGAAAGCCCGCCTTTACAGGTGCATCCTTGGGGAGGGGGTGAGAGAAGGAGGGGGAACGGAGAGTAGAAGAAGGGGGAGATAAAAGAGGAAAAGCAGGAAGTGAGAGAAAAAGAGGGAGGAGGAGAGATGGGAGAGGGAGAAAGAAGGGGGAAAAAATAGAGATAGATAGAGAGAGAGAGAGAGACACACACAAAACAAAAAAATCACACCCAAACTCAATTATCTCCCCAAAAGGCCTACATCATCACCCTACAAACATCCTTCACACAAACATCACCCTCGTCATCTCCCACACAAGCCCGACACCTCAGCACTTCGACGACAGCGGAGCCACCCAGGCCGACCCCGCAGGCGAGCGGCGCTACGTAATAGCGGCAGTCGTGTTTCGGGGGCTCTCTCGATGCCACTCGGGTGATGGATCGTCTCATTAGCCCCCCATGACACAGGACCTCCAGGCTCGACAGGTAATAATCTCACGCGACTTGATTTTGTTTGTCCTCGAGCCGGGGAAATGGGTCAGGCTATTCCGCCGAGGGTGGGGGCATAATGGGAGGGTGGGAGAGGGGACGAGAGGGAGAGGGTGGGTGGTTAGTTGGGTGGGTGGTTGAATGGTTGGTTGGGTGGGTGGGTAGATGGTTAGTTGGGTGGGTGGGGGGGTGGTTGGGTGGGTGGGTAGTTTTAGTTGGGTGGGTGGGTGGGTGGGTGGGTGGGTGGGTGGTTGGGTGGGTGGGTGGGTGGGTGGGTGGATGGGTGGGTGGGTGGGTGAGTAGTTTTAGTTGGGTGGGTGGGTGGGTAGGTGGGTGGGTGGATGGTTAGTTGGGTTGGTGGGTGGGTGGGTGGATGGATGGGTGGGTGGGTGGGTGGGTAGTTTTAGTTGGGTGGGTGGGTGTTTGGGTGGGTGGGTGGTTGGGGGTGGGTGGGGGGTGGTTGGGTGGGTGGGTAGGTGGGTGGGTGGATGGTTAGTTGGGTGGGTGGGTGGTTGGGTGGGTGGTTAGTTGGGTGGGTGGTTGAATGGTTGGTTGGGTGGGTGGGTTGGTGGATGCTTAGTTGGGTGGGTGGTTGAATGGTTGGTTGGGTGGCTGGGTGGGTGGATGGTTAGTTGGGTGGGTGGTTGGGTGGGTGGGTGGGTGGGTGTTTGTGTGGGCGGATGGTTAGTTGGGTGGGTGGGTGGTTGTGTGGGTGGGTGGGTGGGTGGGTGGGTGGATGGGTGGTTGTTTGGATGGATGGATGAAAGATGGATGGATGGATGGGTGGGTGGGTGGGTGGGTGGGTGGGGGGGTGGGTGGGTGGGTGGGTGGGTGGGTGGGTGGGTGGTTGGGTTGGGTTGGGTTGGGTGGGTGGTTGGGTGGGTTTGTGGGTGAGTGGTTAAATGAGTGAGTGGGTGGGTGGTTCGGTGGTTGGGTGGATGGATGGATGGATGGATGGATGGATGGATGGATGGATGGATGGATGGATGGATGGAGGGATGGAGGGATGGAGGGATGGAGGGATGGA
>NC_061861.1:11329706-11332206 GCF_019202785.1 Penaeus chinensis | reverse complement strand
TGTCTATTTACCAGACACTATCGACTTCCTCGTTTCTTTTGGAGAAAACGGATAGAGGGAAACAAAATTAAAATAAGATAAAATTAAAAGGATGGATGAGGTCTGTGTTTTCCACTGTGATTACAAGCAATACCTTATTACCTGAATTCAATTATTTTTGTTTACAAAAAAAAGTTTCCCCCCCTCTTCGTCGGAAGGAATGAAGTAAGAAAAATAAAATTATATGTTGTAAATGTCATACAAAATTTTTTTCTTTAGTCCACTCTTTTTTGCATACACACCCCAGATGTACATACCAGTAATCATTATTTTTAAAATTCAAATATATGTTAAACAAAAAAATAACATTAAAAAACGAAAAAATCAAGTCACACTCTCCATATATAAAAACCCCCCCTTTTCACAAAGGGCCCTAAAGAAAAAACGATTTTCCTTTCACTCGTTCCCCCACATGATTTACAACGCACACCTCGGGTTGACTTATTTTTTTTATTTAAAGGGGCGCATAATGAGGGGGTTGCAGGGGCCCAGCGAGTCACGTCGGATTTCTAGAGCCATCCACGGCGGCACACGGATTCAGTGGCGAAATCAGGAGCCAAACTGCACCAGGAATAGTAATCAAAAGAGAGAGGGAGGGGGGAGGGAAGGGATGGGAACGAGGGAGGGAGGGGGTGAAGGGGGAAGAGAGAGAAAGAGAAAAAGGAGCGGAGGGACTGGAGGAGAGAGAGAGAGGGAGAGGGAGGAGAGAGAGGAGAGAGAGAGAGGGAGAGAGAGAGAGAGGGAGAGAGTGAGGGGGGGGAGGGGAGAGAGGAGAGAAGAGAAGAGGAGAGGAGGGAGAGAGGAAGAGAGAGAGAGAGAGGAGAGAGAGAGAGAGGAGCGAAAAGGGCGGGGGGGACAACAGAACGAACAAAGAAGGCGCACCAAAACCCCACAGGGTATGGAGACAGTACCTGCCAGCACAAGACATCACAACGATCAAACACGAAAACCGGCCTTGATTGTTTGCCTGACTTGGGGCTCGGATGAAAAAGGGTGGTGCATTGGGGGGAGCCACAAGTAGACTTTGAGGCGGTGTTGGAAGAAGTCACGAGGAATATGTATAAACACTCTGCCATCTTCTTTTCTTGTTTTGTTTTACTTCATTTCTTCCTATTCTTATTATAGTAATTATCATCAAGTTGCAACAATGATTAAAATACGGATTGTTTTTAGTGCCATATGATGATAGTATGTTAACAACACTATAAATGATTGTGTTAATGATAGTAACTTTAATGATAAAAGTAATGATAATATCACATTCGCATTTTATTTGGGAGCAGTTATATCATTTTGTTATCTTACCATTATGTATCATTTCACCAATTATTATCTTATTTTTTCATTTTACTGGTATTATAACATCATCATATCATCAAACCCATTTTTTATCATAATTATTTTTATCAACAGATCATACACACAAAACCCACAAACACACACACAACACACACGCACACACACCACACCACAAAACATATATAATACGTTATATATAATACATATTATTATATATATTTATTTATATATATACGTATTTATACATTATAAAATATTCATATTTTTTATATACGTAAAATATACATATATAAAATTTAAAATACATAACATACCGCACACTTTTTCACACACACACCACACAACACATATATATAGTTATATATCTACATATATTAATATAAAAAATATATAAACCACAGTAAATATATATAATATATAATTTTAAAATATACGTATATATATACATATATATATATATATATATTTTATAATATATTATTTCATACACACACCTTTACACCACACACACCACCCCATATTTATTATATTATATATATATTATAATATAAATACTATTAACATTAATATAGTATACATATACAAAAATAATATATGTATTTTTAAAATATATAATACTCTTTCCCTTCACGCGCACCACAAAAACACATAAAACACACACACCAAAAACACCCCCCACACACCACCACACACACCCACACACACCACACTACACACAACCAACACACACTATATACAGAGTATAATATGATATACATATTAATCCATTGTAAAATTTATACAATATACATTGTATACATATCTACATTTATAACAAAATAAATATAATATGTTTGTTGTGTGCCGACCCCCCCTTGGTTGTTTTTTTTTCTCACCTATTGTTTAAACTTTCTTCGCATAATACAAATATTAGTAATTTCTTTTTTTCTTTGCCCATTTCCCCGTTGCACCGAAGCCACTGCGATTTAAAACTTTTTTCCTCGCTCTCTTCCCTGCCTCTTTTCTTTACCTCTCCAAATCATAATAGAAAGGCGCCACGCACGCAGGACACCCCCCACCCCCACACCACACACACACACACACATACCATAACATACACACGCCCAACACGATACCATAACATACACTACACACACAACACACTACAACGCAACACCACCAC